>NC_141874.1:119024165-119175680 GCF_056163025.1 Triticum urartu | reverse complement strand
AAACTTCCTTTTGCACTTTCCAAAAGCCTCGTGGGCTTTCCCCTTTGGCCCAGATAAAGTGTTCTCGTGCCCAAACATTTCGGGAAACATCCAGAACCCCTTCCGGTGAATTCCGGAACCCTTCCGGAGATCAAACACTACTATCCACATATCAATATTTACTTCCGGACCATTCCGGAGTTCCTCATCATATCTGTGATCTCATCCAAAACTCCGAACAACATTCGGTCACCAACATACATAACTCATAGTACTATATCGTCAACGAACGTTAAGCGTGCGGACCCTACGGGTTCAAGAACTATGTAGACATGACCGAGACACCTCTCTTGTCAATAACCAATAGCGGACCTGGATGCCCATATTGGCTCCTACATATTCTACGAAGATCTTTATCGGTCAGACCGCATAACAACATACGTTGTTCCCTTTGTCATGGGTATGTTACTTGCCCGAGATTCGATCGTCGGTATCTCAATACCTAGTTCAATCTCGTTACCGGCAAGTCTCTTTACTCGTTCCGTAATACATCATCCCGCAACTAACTCATTAGTTGTAATGCTTGCAAGGCTTATAGTGATGTGCATTACCGAGTGGGCCCAGAGATACCTCTCCGACAATTGGAGTGACAAATCCTAATCTCGAAATACGCCAACCCAACATGTATCTTTGGAGACACCTGTAGAGCACCTTTATAATCACCCAGTTACGTTGTGACGTTTGGTGGCACACAAAGTGTTCCTCTGGTAAACGGGAGTTGCATAATCTCATAGTCATAGGAACATGTATAAGTCATGAAGAAAGCAATAGCAACAAACTAAACGATCAAGTGCTATGCTAACGGAATGGGTCAAGTCAATCACATCATTCTCCTAATGATGTGATCCCGTTAATCAAATGACAACTCATGTCTATGGTTAGGAAACATAACCATCTTTGATCAACGAGCTAGTCAAATAGAGGCATACTAGTGACACTCTGTTTGTCTATGTATTCACACATGTATTATGTTTCCGGTTAATACAATTCTAGCATGAATAATAAACATTTGTCATGATATAAGGAAATAAATAATAACTTTATTATTGCCTCTAGGGCATATTTCCTTCACTGAGTCCCCGTGACTCACAGATTATTTCCAAAACCAGATGCAGGGACCGATGATACCGCTCCAGGTGATTCGACTGAGCTCAAGTGGGAGTTCGATGAGGACTCAGGACGATGCTATGTTTGTTTCCCAGATGATCAGTAGTGGTGCCCAGTTGGGGCGATCGGGGACATTGTTGCATTTGGGGTTTATCTTTATTTTGGTTCCGTAGTCGGACCTTGAGTGTAACTGGATGAATGTAATGTTATTTATGCTATTTGTGTGACGTGGCGAGTGTAAGCCAACTATGTATCCTTTTCCCTTATTGTATTACATGGGTTGTTGTGAAGATTACCTCACTTGCGACATTGCTTTCAATGCGGTTATGCCTCTAAGTCATGCTTCGACACGTGGGAGATATAGCCGCATCGAGGGCGTGACATATTACTCCACACATCGACCGCTATCCAGCATGCATCTAGAGTATTAAGTTCATAAGAACAGAGTAACGCTTTAAGCAACATGACATGATGTAGAGGGATAAACTCATGCGATATGATATAAACCCCATCTTTTTATCCTCGATTGCAACAATACAATATGTATCGTTTCCCCTACTGTCACTGGGATCGAGCACCGCAAGATTGAACCCAAAGTTAAGCACTTCTCCCATTGCAAGAAAGATCAATCTAGTAGGCCAAACTAAACTGATAATTCGAAGAGACTTGCAAAGATAAGCAATCATACATAAAAGAATTTAGAGAATATTCAAAAATTGTTCATAGATAATCTTGATCATAAACCCACAATTCATCGGATCTCGACAAACACACCGCAAAAGAAGATTACATCGAATAGATCTCCAAGAGAATCGAGGAGAACTTTGTATTGAGATCCAAAGAGAGAGAAGAAGCCATCTAGCTAATAACTATGGACCCGAAGGTCTGAGGTAAACTACTCACACATCATCGTAGAGGCTATGGTGTTGATGTAGAAGCCCTCCGTGATCAATGCCCCCTCCGGCGGAGCGCCGGAAAAGGCCCCAAGATGGGATCTCACGGGTACATAAGGTTGCGGCGGTGCAATTAGGTTTTCGTGGTGCTCTCTGATGTTTTCAGGGTACGTAGGTATATATAGGAGGAAGAAGTAGGTCGGTGGAGCCATGAGGGGCCCACGAGGGTGGAGGGCGCGCCTAGGGGGTAGGCGCGCCCCCTGCCTCGTGTCCTCCTCGTTGATTGCTTGACGTCCACTCCAAGTCCTCTGGATCACGTTTGTTCCAAAAATCACGCTCCCGAAGGTTTCATTCCGTTTGGACTCCGTTTGATGTCCTTTTTCTACGAAACACTGAAATAGGCAAAAAACAGCAATTTGGGTTGGGCCTCCAGTTAATAGGTTAGTCCCAAAAATAATATAAGAGTGTATAAATAAGCCCATTAAACATCCAAAACAGAATATATATAATAGCATGGAACAATCAAAAATTATAGATACATTGGAGACGTATCAAGCATCCCCAAGCTTAATTCCTGCTCGTCCTCGAGTAGGTAAATGATAAAAACAGAATTTTTGATGTGGAATGCTTCCTAACATATTTCTCAATGTAATTTTTTCTTTATTGTGGCATGAATGTTCAGATCCGAAAGATTCAAGATAAAATTTTAATATTGACATAAAATAATAATACTTCAAGTATACTAACTAAGCAATCACGTCTTCTCAAAATAACATGGCCAAAGAAAGTTATCCCTACAAAATATTAAATCATGCACAACCCCGATGACAAGCCAAGCAATTGTTTCATACTTTTGATGTTCTCAAACTTTTTCAACTTTCACGCAATACATGAGTGTGAGCCATGGACATAGCACTATGTGGAATAGAATGGTGGTTGTGGAGAATACAAAAAGGAGAAGATAGTCTCACATCAACTAGGCATCTCAACGGGCTATGGAGATCCCCATCAATAGATATCAATGTGAGTGAGTAGGGATTGCCATGCAACGGATGCACTAGAGCTATAAATGTATGAAAGCTCAACAAAAGAAACTAGTGGGTGTGCATCCAACTTGCTTGCTCACGAAGACCTGGGGCAATTTGAGGAAGCCCATCATTGGAATATACAAGCCAAGTTCTATAATGTAAAATTCCCACTAGTATATGAAAGTGACAACATATGAGACTCTCTATATGAAGAACATGGTGCTACTTTGAAGCACAATATATGAGACTCGCTATATCATGGTGCTACTTTGAAGCACAAGTGTGGAAAAAAGGATAGTAGCATTGCCCCTTTTTATTTATTTTCTTTTTTTGGGCCTTCTTTTTTTTCTTTGGCTTTTCTCCTTTTTTTGGGACAATGCTCTATTGAATGATGATCATCACACTTCTATCTATTTACAACTCAATGATTACAACTCGATTCTAAAACAAAGTATGACTCTATATGGATGCCTCCAGCGGTGTACCGGGATATGCAATGAATCAAGAGTGACAAATATGAAAAATTATGAACAGTGGCTTCACCACAAATACTATGTAAACTACATGATCATGCTAAGCAATATGACAATGATGAATGTGTCATGATGAACTAGATGGTGGAAAGTTGCATGGCAATATATCTCGGAATGGCTATGGAAATGCCATAATAGGTAGGTATGGTGGCTGTTTTGAGGAAGGTATATGGTAGGTGTATGATACCGGCGAAAGGTGAGTGGTATTAGAGAGGCTAGCAAAGATGGAAGGGTGAGAGTGCGTATAATCCATGGACTCAACATTAGTCATAAAGAACTCATATACTTATTGCAAAAATCTAGAAGTTATCAAAGCAAAGTATTACGCGCATGCTCCTAGGGGGATAGATTGGTAGGAAAAGACCATCGCTCGTTCCCGACCGCCACTCATAAGGAAGACAATCAATAAATAAATCATGCTCCGACTTCATCACATAATGGTTCACCATACGTGCATGCTACAGGAATCACAAACTTGCTTGCTCACGAAGAGCTAGGGCAATTTGAGGAAGCCCATCATTGGAATATACAAGCCAAGATCTATAATGTAAAATTCCCACTAGTTTATGAAAGTGACAACATAGGAGACTCTCTATCATGAAGATCATGGTGCTACTTTGAAGCACAAGTGTGGAAAAAGGATAGTAACATTGTCCCTTCTCTCTTTTTCTCTCATTTTTTTTATTTGGGCCTTCTTTCTCTTTTTTTCGTCCGGAGTCTCATCCCGACTTGTGGGGGAATCATAGTCTCCATCATCCTTTCCTCACTGTGACAATGCTCTAATAATGATGATCATCACACTTCTTTTTACTTACAACTCAATACTTAGAACAAAATATGACTCTATGTGAATGCCTCCGGTGGTGTACCGGGATATGCAATGAATCAAGAGTGACATGTATGAAAAAATTATGAAAGGTGGCTTTGCCACAAATACGATGTCAACTACATGATCATGCATGGCAATATGACAATGATGAAGCGTGTCATAACAAACGGAATGGTGGAAAGTTGCATGGCAATATATATCGGAATGGCTATGGAAATGCCATAATAGGTATGTATGGTGGCTGTTTTGAGGAAGGTATATGGTGGGTGTATGATACCGGTGAAAAGTGCGCGGTAATAGAGAAGCTAGCAGATGTGGAAGGGTGAGGGTGCGTATAATCCATGGACTCAACATTAGTCATAAAGAACTCACATACTTATTGCAAAAATCTATTAGTTATCGAAACAAAGTACTACTCGCATGCTCCTAGGGGTATAGATTGGTAGGAAAAGACCATCGCTCGTCCCCGACCGCCACTCATAAGGAAGACAATCAATAAATAAATCATGCTCTGACTTCATCACATAACGGTTCACCATATGTGCATGCTACGGGAATCACAAACTTCAACACAATTATTCCTCAAATTCACAACTACTCAACTAGCATGACTCTAATATCACCATCTCCATATCTCAAAACAATTATCAAGTATCAAACTTCTCATAGTATTCAATGCACTTATATGAAAGTTTTTATTATGCCTAAAAGCAAATTACCATGCTGTTATAAAGGACTCTCAAAATAATATAAGTGAAGCATGAGAGATCAATTATTTCTATAAAATAAAACCACCACCGTGCTCTAAAAGATATAAGTGAAGCACTAGAGCAAAAACTATATAGCTCAAAAGATATAAGTGAAGCACATAGAGTATTCTAATAAATTTCTATTCATGTGTGTCTCTCTCAAAAGGTGTGTACAGCAAGGATGATTGTGGTAAACTAAAAAGAAAATACTCAAATCATACAAGACGCTCCAAGCAAAGCACATATCATGTGGTGAATAAAAATATAGCTCCAAGTAAAGTTATCGATGAATAAAGACAAAAGAGGGGATGCCTTCCGGGGCATCCCCAAGCTTAGGGTTTTGGTGTCCTTGGATTTTACCTTGGGGTTCCTTGGGCATCCCCAAGCTTAGGATTTTGCCACTCCTTGCTCCATAATCCATCAAATCTTTACCCAAAACTTGAAAACTTCACAACACAAAACTTAACAGAAAATCTCGTGAGCTCCGTTAGCGAAAGAAAACAAAACACCACTTCAAGGTATTGTAATGAACTCATTCTTTATTTATATTTGTGTTAAACCTACTGTATTCCAACTTTTCTATGGTTTATAAACTCCATTACTATCCATAGATTCATCAAAATAAGCAATGAACAACAACACACGAAAAATAGAATCTGTCAAAAACAGAACAGTCTGTAGTAATCTGTATCAAACGCATACTTCTGGAACCCCAAAAATTCTAAAATAAATTTCTGGACGTGAGAATTTATCTATTAATCATCTTCAAAAATAATTAACTAAATATCACGCTCCAATAAAAAATGGCAGCAATTCTCGCGAGCGCTAAAGTTTCTGTTTTTTACAGCAAGATCAAAAAAAAAAACTTTCCCCAAGTCTTCCCAACAATTCTACTTGGCACAAACACTAATTAAACACAAAAAACACAACCAAAACATAGGCTAGATAAATTATTTATTACTAAACAGGAACAAAAATAAAAGAATAAAAATAAAGTTGGGTTGCCTCCCAACAAGCGCTATCGTTTAACGCCCCTAGCTAAGCATAAAAAGTGAGGATAGATCTAGGTATTGCCATCTTTGGTAGGCAATCCATAAGTGGCTCTCATAATATATTAATATGGTAATTTAATTTTATTCTAGGGAAGTGTTCCTTTCCTTTCCTTAACGGAAATTGGAATCTAATATTCCCTTCCTTCATATCAATAATTGCACCAATCGTTCTAAGGAAAAGTCTACCAAGAATGATAGGACATGAAGGATTGCAATATATATCAAGAACAATGAAATCTATGGGCACATAATTCCTATTTGCAACAATAAGAACATAATTAATTCTTCCAATAGGTTTCTTAATAGTGGAATCCGCAAGGTGCAAGTTTAAAGAACAATCATCAAATTCACGGAAACCTAGCAAATCACACAAGGTTTTTGGGATCGTGGAAACACTAGCACCCAAATCACACAAAGCATAGCATTCATGATCTTTAATTTTAATTTTAATTGTAGGTTCCCACTCATCATAAAGTTTTCTAGGGATAGAAACTTCCAACTCAAGTCTTTCTTCGTAAGATTGCATTAAAGCATCAACGATATGTTTAGTAAAAGCTTTATTTTGACTATAAGCATGAGGAGAATTTAGCACGGATGGTAACAAGGAAATAAAATATATCAAAGAGAAATTATCATAATTAAATTCCTTGAAATCCAAGATAGTGGGTTCGTTGCTATCTAAAGTTTTAACCTCTTCAATCCCACTTTTACCAATTTTTGCATCAAGATCTAAAAACTCCGAATTTTTGGGACACCTTATAAATAAAGTTGACTCATCTCTAGTCCCATCATTATCAAGATTCATATTGCAAAACAAGGATTTAATAGGGGACACATCAATCACTTTTAGATCTCCATCCTTATTATCGTGAAAACTAGAAGAGCACGCTTTCACAAAGCAAGCCTTTTTTGCACGCATCCTAGCGGTTCTTTCTTTGCACTCATCAATGGAAATAGCTTTGAGAGACTCATAGATATCATGCTTAGGTGGAATAGATCTAAGTTTCAAAGAATCAACATCAAGAGAAATTCTATCCATGTTCCTAGCGAACTCATCAATCTTAAGCAATTTTTCTTCAATCAAAGCATTGAAACTCTTTTGCGAACTAATAAATTCTTTAATACTAAATTCGAAATCAGAGGGCATCTTATTATAATTTCCATAATAATTGTTGTAGGAATTACCATAATTATTAGAGTAATTACTAGGAAACAGCCTAGAATTAAAATTACCTCTATACGTATTGTTACCAAAATTGTTCCTACCAACAAAATTCACATCCATAGATTCATTATTATTCTCAATCAAAGTAGACAAAGGCATATCATTGGGATCAGTAGGAGTACTCTTATTAGCAAACAATTTCATAAGTTCATCCATCTTTCCACTCAAAACATTAATTTCTTCAATTGCATGCACCTTTTTACTAGTAGATCTTTCAGTGTGCCATTGAGAATAATTAACCATAATATTATCTAGGAGTTTGGTAGCTTCTCCTAAAGTGATTTCCATAAAGGTGCCTCCCGCGGCCGAATCTAAAAGATTTCTAGAAGCAAAATTCAATCCGGCATAAAAAATTTGTATAATCATCCATAAATTCAAACCATGTGTAGGGCAATTACGTATCATTAATTTCATCGTCTCTCAAGATTGTGCAACATGCTCATGATCAAGTTGCTTAAAATTCATAATATCGTTTCTAAAAGAGATGATCTTAGCAGGAAGAAAATACTTAGAGATAAAAGCATCTTTGCACTTATTCCATGAATCAATACTATTTTTAGGCAAAGACGAAAACCAAGCTTTAGCACGATCTCTAAGCGAAAACAGAAATAGCTTAAGTTTAACAATATCATTATCCACATCTTTCTTCTTTTGCATATCACACAAATCAACAAAGTTGTTTAGATGGGTAGCGGCATCTTCACTAGGAAGGCCAGAAAAACGGATCTTTCATGACAAGATTCAGCAAAGCAGTATTAATTTCACAAGATTCAGCATTGGTAAGAGGAGCAATCGGAGTGCTAATAAAATCATTATTGTTGGTATTGGCAAAGTCACACAATTTAGTATTATCTTGAGCCATCGTGACAAGCAAGCAATCCAACACACAAGCAAACAAGCGAAGAAAAAGCGAACAGAAAGAGAGGGCAAAAGGAAAAGAAGGCGAATAAAACGGCAAGGGTGAAGTGGGGGAGAGGAAAACGAGAGGCAAATTGCAAATAATGTAATGCAAAGGGTAAGAGTCGTGATGGGTACTTGGTATGTCTTGACTTGGCGTAGATCTCCCCGGCAACGGTGCCAGAAATCCTTCTTGCTACCTCTTGAGCATGCGTTGGTTTTCCCTTGAAGAGGAAAGGGTGATGCAGCAAAGCAGCGTAAGTATTTTCCTCAGTTTTTGAGAACCAAGGTATCAATCCAGTAGGAGAACACGCGCGAGTCACCTCGTACCTACACAAACAAATAAGAACCTCGCAACCAACGCGATAAAGGGGTTGTCAATCCCTTCACGGCCACTTGTAAGAATGAGATCTGATAGAGATAATAAAAATAAGATAAATATTTTTTATATTTTTATGATATAAATTGAAAGTAAAGATTGCAAAATAAAATAGATTGGAAACTTGTATGATGGAAAATAGACCCGGGGGCCATAGGTTTCGCTAGTGGCTTCTCTCAAGATAGCATAAGTATTACGGTGGGTGAACAAATTAATGTCGAGCAATTGATAGAATTGAGCATAGTTATGGGAATATCTAGGTATGATCATGTATATAGGCATCACGTCCGTGACAAGTAGATCGACTCCTGCCTGCATCTACTACTATTACTCCACACATCGACCGCTATCCAGCATACATCTAGAGTATTAAGTTCATAAGAACGGAGTAACGCTTTAAGCAAGATGACATGAGGTAGAGGGATAAACTCATGCAATATGATATAAAGCCCATCTTTTTATCCTCGATGGCAACAATACAATACATGTTGTTTCCCCTACTGTCACTGGGATCGAGCACCGCAAGATTGAACCCAAAGCTAAGCACTTCTCCCATTGCAAGAAAGATCAATCTAGTAGGCCAAACCAAACTAATAATTCGAAGAGACTTGCAAAGATAACCAATCATACATAAAAGAATTCAGAGAAGATTCAAATATTGTTCATAGATAATCATGATCATAAACCCACAATTCATCGGATCTCGACAAACACACCGCAAAAGAAGATTACATCGAATAGATCTCCAAGAGAATTGAGGAGAACTTTGTATTGAGATCCAAAGAGAGAGAAGAAGCCATCTAGCTAATAACTATGGACTCGAAGGTCTGAGGTAAACTACTCACACATCATCGGAGAGGCTATGGTGTTGATGTAGAAGCCCTCCGTGATCAATGCCCCCTCCGGTGGAGCGCCCAAAAAGGCCCCAAGATGGGATCTCACGGGTACAGAAGGTTGTAGCGGTGGAATTAGGTTTTCGTGGTGCTCTCTGATGTTTTCAGGGTACGTAGGTATATATATATGAGGAAGGAGTAGGTCGGTGGAGCCACGAGGGGCCCACGAGGGTGGAGGGCGCGCCTAGGGGGTAGGCGCACCCCCTGCCTCGTGGCCTCCTCGTTGATTGCTTTACGTCCACTCCAAGTCCTCTAGGTCACGTTTGTTCCAAAAATCACGCTCCCGAAGGTTTCATTCCATTTGGACTCCGTTTGATATTCTTTTTCTGCGAAACACTGAAATAGGAAAAAAAACAGCAATTTGGGTTGGGCCTCCGGTTAATAGGTTAGTCCCAAAAATAATATAAAAGTGTATAAATAAGCCCATTAAACATCCAAAACAGAATATATAATAGCATGGAACAATCAAAAATTATAGATACATTGGAGACCTATCACGTACATACCAGGGGCTATATCGTAGACCCACCGTCAAACTCCTATGGCTAAGTGAAAGTGTTAAAGCCCTATAGTCCGATTGCCTAGTTCGTCGCCTTGACACCTCCTTCACAGACCAAGACGTTGGGTCAAGAGTGATCAAGTGCTTTTCCGAACACCCCCGTATTTTATGCGTGGGGGCAGAAGCCGACGACTGGAAAACTTTCAAATTATACAAGGACGGACGCACAGGAGGAACCAAAACTTTTAGGCAAAAGTATAAAAAATGTAGCCTTAATATATCATAATATTGTTTTTTACAATCTTGGTACTTTCACTCGAAGATCATATCCTTCGAGCACTGACCCTCTATTAAGCGGGCACCCTCTAGGACATCTTCAAAATACTACTCTGGCGTGTGTTTGTCCTTGCCCCCGGGTGAACTCTTTGCTGCAATATCGGTGGCCTTCATCTTCGCCCAATACGTCTTGACACGGGCAAAGGTCATCCGTGCACCTTCAATGCACGTTGATCGCTTCATGGCGTCGATATGTGGCACCACATCCACAAGTCGCCGCACCAAACCGAAATAACTATTCGGAACTGGCTCAGTCGGCCACAGCCGGACCACGAGGTCCTTCATGGCAGAACCGGATATCTTGTGGAGCTCGGCCCACTGGGCCATCTGTTCGTTTAGCAACAGCGGGCGCTTTGGCGTGCCGAATTGTGACCAGAAAAGCTTCTCCGTTGCACACCCTTCTTGCGCTTGGTAAAACTGCGCCGCATCGGAGGTACTCTTCGGCAAGTCCAAGAATGCGTCTAGAGAGCTCCACATTTGATTAAGCAGGGCATACTTCAGATCGCCAAATTTAGTCTGTAATAGAGAGGGCTTACCGGCCGCTATCTCCCTGGCTTGCTGGATCTCCTCCCGAGCCGCTCTCGACTCGGATCGTGCCTCTCTCACCTCTCGTAAGGCCTTCTCGAGTTCGGCTACTTTGGCCTTGTTCTCCTCCTCGAGTGCTTGGTATTTGCCAGTGGCATCCTTTAGATCTTGCTCTATGGAAGATATTCTCTTTTCGCACTGGCGCCGAGCAGCCTGTTCGGCCTTTAACTCCTCAGCTGCCTTCTTGGCAGCCACATTACTCATCCTGACTTGCTCCTTGGCCCAGACGAGCTCAGTCCGCAGGGTATCAACCACGGTAGCACCATCTGCAGTTATGCATATTTCAGTATATAATTCTCAGCTTCGTGCTCATATTATTATACATACATATAATGACTGCCCCAAAACATACCTTGCGCCTCGTCAAGCCGCCTGTTAATAAGCGTGATGTCGTCATCCGCCACATCAAGTTTCTGCTTCAGATCGGCAACCCCTGTAGCATGGGCAGTCACCGTGGATGAAACAGCTTGTGTTCCACTTAGTTAGATTATTTCCTGGGCATATCTTTTTTGATCCTTTGATTGCCTCCTATCGGACGCCAACCAAAGTCTCAGGGGCTACTATCTATACACATGTGCATTTTTGCATGTAAAGTGCAATTGAAGATATTACATTGCATACCTCGAAGCCTCTTAGCAGACCCGTGAAGGCTTCATTCAATCCGCTTCTCGCAGACAGAATCCTCTCGGCTACCGTACCCATCAAGGTACGATGTTCCTCTAAGATGGACGCATGTTGCAACACATCCATAAAGGTATCCGGCGCCTCCTGATTCCTGGAAGCGGCGATGGGAGTACGGACTCCCTTCGAAGGGATGTGTTTGCTCAACTCTAGAATCGTCTTTGGCTGTAAACCAGATAGTTCGAGGCCTTTATTGTTGGTCCCCAAAGGGGCTGCATGCCCCGAACCCTGGGCCGCCGAAGTATCACCTTCGGGCGCGGTCTTCATTGTCCCTCGCACCACTTGTTGATCAGGAGAAATCCTCCGGGACGACACCTCAAAGTCGTCCGCCCTATTGGGTGAGAGGGTCTGGGGAGGTGTCTCGCTTTCCATCATCTCCGAAAGAAGATCCCCCGAGGAGGAGGACTTTTGAGGAAGACTGCGTGCCGGACTACAAACATATATTTTCAGATGTTGCCCTTGTAAGCGGAAAGGAACGGGATATGTTTAGGACACCTTTGTTCACTTACGATTCGGCTAAAGGCTTGTCCTTATGGAGGAACTGCGCATCAACGTCGTCTTACGAACCCGAACCGCTTGGCAAGGACATCTTCCCTCGCTTAGGAGCTCCTTCCTCCAAATGTTCAGAGGCGGTCCTCTTCTTCCCATATGGGGAAGCGATGTCGGCTTACCCTTCTCTTTTGTCTTCGGAAGAGGGAGCCCCAATCTCCCCGGACATAGCATCTGGTGTAGCTTTAGAATGGAGGTCACCTTTGGCCTTCTTGTTCTCCTCCTTGTCCTCCTTCGCCGGCACTTGATATGGCGCTGGAGCCAGCATCCTTGTTAACACAGGATCGGCTGAGTCTTCGGGAAGAGGGGCCGAACACCTAATTCGTTCCGCCTTCTTTACCCAGCCCTGTGCGAAGATGGTTTTCTCAGTATTACGGGTTGTTTA
Source organism: Triticum urartu (assembly GCF_056163025.1). NCBI lineage: Eukaryota > Viridiplantae > Streptophyta > Magnoliopsida > Poales > Poaceae > Triticum > Triticum urartu. Next base: position 119,163,021 of record NC_141874.1, on the reverse strand, counting down.
ACTAAGCTATGTTTGGGAGTCGAGTGCTTACCGAGGTATCCGTATGATTGCAGTCGAGGCCGATGTCTTCGGTGGTATCCGGCCACTGCCTTCATGTCCCGAAGAATAACTTCCACATTCCTTTGTGCGTCATGCCGAATAAGTGTTGAAGGGTCAGTGGTCCTTCCGGATTGAACTCCCACATGCGGAGGGGCCGTCGCTGGCACGGCAGGACCCGGCGGACTAGCATTACCTGGATTACATTGATGAGGCCGGTGTCCTTTTCAAGGAGGCTCTGGGCGCGGCTTTTTAGCGTCTGCACTTCGTCAATGGATCCCCAGTCCAGCCCCTTATTAATCCATGATGCGAGCTGTAATGAAGGGCCAGGTCGGAACGCAGCTGTAGCTTCCCACTTGGTACCACGAGGTTCGGTGATGTAAAACCACTCCCGCTGCCATAGGTCGGGAACTTCTGTGAAAGAACCTTTGGGCCAAAAAGCATTGGGGAGCTTGTTCATCGTGGCACCTCCACACTCTATTTGCTCCCCCTCAATTACCTTTGGCTTCAAGTTAAAGGTCTTGATCCATAAACCGAAGTGAGGGGTAATGCGGAGAAAGGCCTCGCACATGACAATAAACGCCGAGATGTGAAGGAAGGAGTCCGGAGCTAGATCGTGAAAATCTAGCCCGTAATAAAACATGAGGCCGCGAACGAAGGGGTGGAGAGAGAACCCTAGCCCCCAGAGGAAGTGGGAGATGAATACAACCCTCTCGGCGGATCTGGGAGTAGGAATAACCTGTCCTTTAGCAGGGAGCCTATGGGGGATTTCCGCGGTCAGGTATATAGCCGCCCGGAGCTTCGCGATATCCTCCGCTGTGACAGAGGAGGCCACCCACCGGCCTTGAGGGCTGGGTCCGGACATGACTGGGAGGCACGGAACAGTTAAGTTGAAACCTGGGTGCTAGAACTCAAGGTTGGAAAGATTGAGGAAGAGGTAGGTGCGGAGGAGAAAGACGGGCATGTGCCCCTTTATAAAGGCAATGAATATCAAACGCCTCCTCATAGGCCTTAAAGCCTGCCTATTCCCAAAGGATTATGCCAACAGAATGGTTGGGTTATCAACGCCCATATTGATGAGAATCTCGTAATAAGGGGACACGATCTCTACTTTGACAAGACGTGCCAGTAAAACCGCATCTTAAAACGTGAAGCGGGAGGCTAAAAAACGGTTCGAAATAATGACCGGGCTGTGACATGATGTCACGCCATGAAAAGTTGTCAGTGGATTAGACTCATGAAATATTATACTCTCTACGGATATATATATATATATATATATGGTGCTTGTTTTGCAGAGCCGGGGACGTTCTTTGTGTTCGAAGGCTGTTTTGGAGTATTCAGAGGAGGAACCCGCCTTGCAATGCCGAAGACAATCTGCGCGCCGGACACCTCGTCATTGAAGTCTGGTTCTGGGGCTACTGAGGGAGTCCTAGACTAAGGGGTCCTCGGGCCTCCAGCCTGTTGGACATGGGCCGGACTGTTGGGCCATGATGATACAAGACTAAAGATTCTCTCACCTGTGTCCGGATGGGACTCTCCTTGGCGTGGATGACAAGCTTAGCGTTCGGATATGAAGATTCCTTTCTCTGTAACCGACTTTGTACAACCCTAGTCCCCTCCGGTGTCTATATAAACCGGAGGGTTTAGTACGCAGAGGCGATCACAATCATAATCATATAGGCTAGACTTCTAGGGTTTTAGCCATTATGATCTCGTGGTAGATCTACTCTTGTAACCCCATACTCATCAATATTAATGAACCAGGACGTAGGGTATTACCTTCATCGAGAGGGTCCGAACCTGAGTAAAACTTCGTGTCTTTGTCTCCTGTTACCATCAACCTCAGAAGCACAGAATGGGACCCCCTACCCGAGATCTGCCGGTTTTGACACCGACAACCGCCCCACCTCTAGACACCGCCTCCCTACATCGACCTGACCAAGGACAGTGGTGCCTGAAGACGGCGACGCGGGCGGGCGGCAAATCTATCTTTTTAAGTTTTTTAAGTACTATGTGCGGGCCGTGACGAAGACATGGACTGTTTAATTAATTTTATGTTTTTAGTTATTGTTGCAATGCCTTTTTTGAATTTTTTTTAAGTTGCAATGCCTTTTTGGGATTTTTTTTTCTAACACAGCCAATGTTTGGGATGCAGCCACGCGTTAGATGCACGGACCGCCGGTCGGCCCAAACTGGACATGGGCGTCCATTTTGCCAACCCAAGCGGACAAAACAAATGTCCATTTAAGATCGTACGTTGGAGTTGGCCTCATAAATCATACCCGTGACAAGTCCGAGGGTTGGATTGTCAACACGGATCCTAATCAGCACTCCAAACTACTAGTAACACTTCAATACTGCTACCACTTGAGATGAACCCGCAAACACTATCATCATGCAGTCCAACACTTTCTTCCAGGGATCACTAGCCGCATGCAGAACATCAGCACAAGTTTTTGTCCTCTCGTCACATCACACATGACGGCGCAGAGGAGTTGGCGTCGTCGTCGAACATGTCGGTAAGCTGGTCGTCCTGCCTGCTGACTTGGCCAGACACGTTGCCGTAGCCAGGCTCCTGGCTGCTGACGTAGCCGGCCGGGGCCCGCTTGTCGTAGGTGCCGGCGACGTAGGGCTGGCTGACCTGGCTGTAGGGCACGTAGGGCCATATCTCGGCCTTTTTGCCCGTGGACTGAGTCGGCCGGACTGAGAGCTCCTCCCCAGCGCCTTATGCGCCCGTTGACGCAACTGGCGCCCACTGCACCATGCTAGTGGCCGGCCCATGAGAATGCAAGGCAGTGCAAAAAATGTATTAATACGCAGAAAAACTACCGGAGAAACTAAATCTTGATAGATCCTGCGCCAGTTAGCTCCAAAGCTTGGTGGCCAACCAATAGACCTATTAAGCTCTTGTTGATAGATTGCAACACGAAACCTCTAAGAACTAACTTTATACGCGCTTTTTAGAAAAACGGGATTTCTTTTGAAAAGAAATATGAACAAATTTTGAATGTCCACATATTTAAAAAAATCACGAATTAGAAAAAAATCATGTATTAAAAAACATTCACAGATTCAAAATTTCATAAAACTGAAAAAGTTCATCGGTTTTCAAAAAAAGTTCATCGATTTTCACAAAAAGTTCATCGACGCTGAAAAAATTTCACCGATTTTCAAAAAAAGTTCAACGATTTTCCAAAAAAGTTCATCGACTTTGAAAAAAGTTCACTAATTTTCAAAAAAAGTTCATCAAATTTCTCGAAAAGTTCATCGAGATTGAAAAAAGTTCATCAACTTTGAGAAAAAAGTTCATCAATTTGAAAAAAGGTTCATCACATTTGAAAAAAGTTCATCGAATTTGAGAAAAGTTCATCGAACTTGAAAAAAGTTCACCGATTTTGTGAAAATTTGGTCACCTTTAAAAAAGTTCACTCATTTTAATAAGAAAGAGAAAAGAAACAAAGATAGAAAATGAAACAGGGAAAACAACTGCCTTTTCTGCGTTAATATATAAAGAAAATAAAAAGAACCACCGTAGCACATGTGGTTATCTGGTTCAACTGGTTGTTGTGATGGCTACCTAAATGAAAGGGCGTGGTTCGAGTCGCGGCTGGAGCACCTTTTTTGGGGAATTTTTAAGAAACAGGAAAGCAAGATGGGCCGGCCCGCTATAAAACCAAGTGTACAGGGGGGTGTGCGCCCTGTACCAAATGGCCTGTATTTGGCGCTTAAGGCGCCGAATAGGATTTGGCGGCCGGACTTGTGGCGCCTGGATCGAGAATCGAAGGGGAACGGGCCCAGTTGGGCCTCAACTGAGTTTTCCAGGATGGCCGACGCGGGACGTGAAATTCACCGAGCAAATCGCTGCGCAGATTAGTATCGTACCGGGAGATTAATCAGGACCTGACCAGTTTATTAGACCGAATTCCACGAATTGCATCGCCAACACAGGGATATGCACGGCTGTCACAACTGTGAAAGATGCCAAAGTGCACAAATAAAAAAGGCCACTGAGCCTAACCCGTGACCCAGCACCAAAAAGTGCGCACGGATCAAAAACAAATGCAGTGAAAAGATCCCCTATGAAGGTACAGTCGTAAAAAAAAGCGCAATTGCATACCTTGGGTTGCATGTACTAGACATTACCATCTGGCTTTTTGTTCAAATTCTTTTTTTTAATGTTCTATCCTCCGCTCTGTTGCATGGGCATCGGGGGCGACCTGGCGCTGAGGGTCATGTTCTTGGCGGGCTTCTACGGCCTCCAGGAGAGCAGGTTCGGCGCTGGCCGCGCCATGTTACCCAAGTGGTTCATGGAGGACATGGTTGTGGAAGCATTAGAGGTGATGAGAGGCGCCCGTAGGATGGTGATTGTGTAGTCTATTTTGATCGAGATCGATGGGGTCCTTTGCAGCATGTGGTCACCATCGTTGTCGGAGGGTGACTGTGTGGTCTTTTTTAATCGAAATTAAAAGAAGTCGATTATGTGCTCTCTACCGTTGCCGACGTGGTCACCATTGGCGGCTAGCCATAGAGGCGCATAACAAGTGTTCCACGAAATGTTTGAACCTGATACAAGTTTTACTCTGGCTAGGCCTGCCAAAAATCGTTTGGTCGTTCAAGAGATAATAACCAGGGTTCAAAAACTATGAAAGTGATTTTGCTGACGCACTAGAATCCACGGATGAGAAAACCACAGATGTGAATGTTCCCCGTCGTCATTTCACACAAAGAAAGAGGTGAAAAAGTCCTCCGTCCAACAAGAATAATCCAGATGCAAAGGACGCGGTGTAGGAGCGGAGGTAGCAGCCAGCGTCTCGATAGAGACGGGGAAGTTTCTTCGATGGGAGGAGGCGATGGTTCCAACCAGTGTCGGAGGCAGGGGGTGCTGGCAAGGGCCAAGCCCTCCCCCCCCCCCCCCCCCCCCCCCCCCATCCTCTCACAAATACACCTGTATGTACTCCTAATCTTTCATTTGTCAGATAAAATTAGATAGGTTTAGATGATTTGGTCCCCTCTAACATTATATGACATGTTTTGGCCCCTTCTATATTCAGTTTCTGACTCTGGCACTGGTTTTAACCCAAGGAATTGGAGTGCATCGGGGACACGAGTGCCACTCCCAGTTGTCACCAAATGGGCATGCGAGAAAACCAGGCCGAAATAAACTCATGGTTTACTCACTCAGGGAAACGACGGGATTCTCCAGGGATCCCTCGCAACCAAACTGAGGCGCGAAGACAGAGGATCAGGCCATTGAGATGTCTTTCTCTCTCTCTTTTTTTGCGAAACATTGAGATGTCTTTCTGCACGACCAAGTTACCCAAACGATCCATGGGTTTCTCGACTCATACCCGTGACAGTCCGAGGGTTGGATCGTCAACACTGATCCTAATCAGCACTCCAAACTACTACTAGTAGTAACATTCATACTTCAGCACTACTACTACATAGTAGTTTCGCTACTACTACTTGAGATGAACTCACAAACATTGTCCAACACTTCCTTCCAGGGATCACCAGCCGCATGCAGAACATCAGCACAGGTTATTATTTTTTTTCCTCTCATCACATCACATGACGGCGCAGGAGTTGGCGTTGTCGTCGTTGAACATGTCGGTGAGCTGGTCGTCCTGCCTGCTGACCTGGCCGGACACGTTGCCGTAGCCGGGCTCCTGGCTCCTGACGTAGCCGGCGGGGGCCCGCTTGTCGTAGGTGCCGGCGACGTAGGGCTGGCTGACCTGGCTGTAGGGCACGTAGGGCCATATCTCGGCCTTCTTCCCCGTGGACTGCGCCTTCCTCAGCACCTTGCTGGCATCCGCGTACCCCGCCACCGTCACCTTCTGCTGCTTCCTGTTGATGTTCACTGATCGGACCCCTGAAATTACAAACCTCATTGTTATCTCCTCCTGATCAATGAATTTGGCAAGCTTTGCAAACATTCAAAAAAAAATAAAAAAAATACAAAGCTCATAGTTAATCCAATTGCTAATCCACTAGTCTGAAGTCGACGTTATTGATTTATACGCCTATTAGCTTATGGTTCAGAATCAGATGTGCCGACAAGAACGAAAGTCTTACTCCAGATGATGTTGTAAATGTTTCAGAAAGTAAAGAGGCAAAATTATCGGAGTCCATCTGATGCAGCTTCTGCATGTAGAGACATCATTGATGTGTGTGGGTTTTATGTTCAGTAAACTAAACCCTCCATGTGGAAAATTGATATCATCGTCCTACATGCAGATGTAGTACACTTTTGAATATATTCTTGTGTTCATAGCCGTTTTGGTTTGTGTCACACACACAAAAATCTTCGTCAGAGAACTCCTACTCATACTCGCAAGAAAAATCTCCTACTCATCTGGTAAACAGATGGTCTCTGCAAAAGATGTAGGGAGCAAAACTGTGTTATAGAGCATTTGTGCTTCAAGGAGCATGCTGCTGGATGTGAATAATGAATACAGTTAAATGTGCTGCAGCAAGATTCATCATGTTTCTGTTTTAACTAGCTGTGCAGTCGAGCAGAGGAGCAGAGCAGAGATAGAAGTAGAACCTTTCAAGGAGCTGAAAACGCAGCTCCTGACAAATTGAACTTATACTAAAACCTGCATTCGGAAAATCAGCTAGGGATTTATTGGCCTCCATTTTGTTCAGTGAGGGGTTTTAGCAAACTAAAACCTACTGTGCATTCTTGGGTAAACAGCATTCTTGTGAGGACGTGACAACTGCAACTCTAGTAAGGCGCTAATCATATCATACCTGCTTTGTGGGAACCTCTTTCGGATCAAGGCGCGTGTAGAACAACAGATCAAAGCATTTATAGATAGAAGAAGAGTTCTTTGTGGTTTAAACAGTTGATACTTAACGAGGACATGAAACTGTGTTATTGTACGGAGCATGCATGCCTCCTAATGTGAATACTGAACTGAGTGGATAGATTAAAATGTGGATGTGCTGTAACAAGATGCACTATGAAGCGTGCGAACGCCTTGTCTGTTCTTTCTAAGAAGATCTAAGAAGATGAGCAGAGGAGCAGAGGAGCAAAGGAGCAGAGAGAGACAGAGACCGAACCTTTCATGGAGGAGAGCGCGTTCTTGACCTTGCGCTCGCACCCCTCGCAGTCCATGCTGACCTTGAGCTCCACCGTCTGCATCTGCTTCCTCCTCCTCCTGTTGCCGTGGCCGTGGCCATGGCCATGGCCTCCGCCGCCCCCCAGCAGCCCGGACAGGTACTCCAAGGTGCCCCCCACTCCCATCGCAATCCCTCACAACCTCTCAGCAGCAGCAAGAACAAGAGGAAGAAGAAGCTTTCAAGTACCAACCAAGAAGGCTCCTGACCAAAGATGGTTCTCTCAATGTCACTGACCAAAGATGTGAGATATGAATGGGAGGAAGCAAGGCGGTCATTTATACACACGCAGCGCAGTGCAGCTGCGTGTGCTGCGCCTTGCGCAGTGACAGACAGCAGACGACGGGGGAGGAGAGAGGCTTGCAAAAGGACCATGTGAGACCTTTTTCTCTCGCGCGACAGTGGTTGCGTTGATGTTGATAAGAAGAGATGGAATCAATGGTGCGAGGAAAGGGATAGGACGGGAGCTAGCTGCGTAAATGTCGAAGGGTGGTGAGAGGGTTCTTGGAAGTTGGAAGCCACAGTGACCTAGGGTGGCTATGCCTCTGTCTATCTATGGCCTGCCTGTCTTGACAGCCATGTCTGCATCAGTGCATGCATGCATGCGCTCTCCTGACCCTGTAGGCCTTTGGAAAAGCGCATAGCCACAGCCAGGACTGGCCCTGCACAAAAGGTAAAGAAGAAGAAGAAGAAAAAGGCTCTCTGGACTTCTGAAAGAGCAGATTCAGAAAGGTTTTCAGAGATGGTAGTAATAAATAAAGATAGAAGGGGAAATAATACAGTAGAACCAAGAAACAAATAATGGCAATGTACTTGGATGATAATGGCAGTGTACTTGGCCCCAAGATATTTCTTGCAAAGCTTCCAAGAGCGTACTACCTGCTCTCTCACCAGCTGTGTTTTGTTCAAGTGCTGATATACGTTTCTTGTGCAGCGACGGGCGGGTCTGGGCGCCGGGCACGCCACCGAGACGTGGAGCTAAAATGGGGAGGCGCGTCGCTGTCGAACCTAGCGTTGCGCGCAGCATGTAGCCGACTGGTTGGTGAATGGTGACGAGACGCCCCATCCCATGTCCTGCTGGCTGGTTCCAGTGGTGGACGGTTGCGTGCTCGGTGCCATGGACACCGCGCCGTCCATGACGACGAGGGAGCGGCACGGCACGGCACGGCGCTGACGCTGCTGCTCCGCCTCTGCTCTTTGCTCCACTCCGGCGCCCCAGCCCGGGTTTCTGATTCTTTTCCGTGGGTTCAAAATGCACGAGAGACAGATACTCTTTTCCCGTGTGCTCAAAAATGCGTGCAAGATACATTCGTGATCTGTGGCCTTTGGCCCCCTCTAGCTTCTAATGGTAGGGCGCTGTCGCGATGGATCCGCCTGCAGTAGGCCGGTTTGTAGTACCAAATGATCGGTCGGTTGTTCGCAACCAATTATTGGCATTTGGCAACAACAATGTCGGGCGTGAACTGAACTGAGAGATTCAGCCGTAGTGCATGGTATTGGTACGTACGTCGATTATTGCAACATCATTGACGCGACGGGGCAAGCGGCCGGGAGAAGCATTGCATCGCCACCTTTGGTCGCACTGCAGGCCAAAAGAGAGAGACACGGACTAAAAGACACAAGGGGGCTTCACGGCCATGTGTCGACATAAAATTCCAAGGAGCGGAGCGCAACAGCGCGCCTGGGATGGTAGATAGGTCTGGGGACGAATTGACTCCGCACCAACCGTGACGCAAATGCGCCCGAAACCGAAACCCACACGGACACGGTACACCACACCACACCACACAACTCGCTCTGCGGTTGCATCGCATGCACCTTTCTGCAAAGGATCAGATCAGATCAGATCGGCGCGGTGCGTCCACGAGGAGACGCAGCGACTGGCGACATATCACACCGCGTCGCATTTCGATGCGATGCAGCAACTGGTGAGTGAATGCACACACCTAGGATGGACACAGTAATAATATCCGAGGGGCGCCCAACATACCACACCAGTACCAAACGTATGCACGATGACAGAAAGTTGAGAGAGGCAATGGAGAGAGAACAGACAGGTGATGAGGGAAGCGACAGCCTATTTGAACACTATCATCAGCCTAAAAGGGGCAGTAGAGGCTTGAGGCTGTCACGCACTCATGTGCAATGATATCTGTTATTTTATTATATTCTGAATTCCATACAAGTGTTATACTACAGATGGAGTCCTACTGGACTAGAGCATGCCAACCGTGCTAGACGTAGCATGATTACAACTCTATTTCGTGTCCACCAAGAAGAGAGTTGTTTGCCACTTTATATAGTACCAGCTAGTCATGAATAGATGAGAGAGAGATCTCCACCAGATTAGCACGTAGAGAGTTTGTCCTCTCATGTAATGTAATACTCCTCCCAATTATAGTGATACGCCGCTGTGGCGTTTCGTGGTTTTCTCCATCAAGGAATTTCACGTAAAAATTCATGTCTCTGTCTTGTTTATTTCTTTTTAGAGAAGGACTTCGGTACAACCCCCCCCCAATAAACGTATAAGGGGTAGTATTGTCCATACTAAATTATGTATTAGTGCACCCGCCGTCCGTCGTAGGGCCGGCCGCCCGTGTACGTCGCGCCCCGTACTCCCGCGTCGTACGCGTGCGGTTCGGTAGTGCGATCGAGAAAGGAAAAAAAGTACGCCCCACCCCGACACCCCATCTCCGCGTACGAAACCCTAGCGGCATCAACGCCGCCGTGGTCCACCGCCGTCACGATGTCGGGCGGCGTCCGTAGTCACCCACGCGCCGTGAAACCGACACCCCATCCCCGCCTAGGAAACCCTAGCGGCATCAACGCCGCCGTGGTCCACCGCCGTCACGACGTCGACCCCGACGTGCCCGTCTAGTCGCGAGCACCGACGGCGTCCGTAGTCACCCACACGCCGTGTCGCCGGTGAAACGCCCAGCGCTCCCGTGAACGTTCTGTCCTGGTACGCGCCCTCCACGACGTGGGTGGCAGCAACGCATCGGCGTCGACCCCAGGCGAGGACCCCTCGACGGCGCACAGTAGGTTAGGATGGCTCTTTTTGTTCTTTTTTTGATTTGTCCATTGCATTTTTGTGCATTTTTATGCAAAATGATTCCCTACTTAGGTAAATAAGAGAGGAGAGTAGTGACCTCTTAATGACCTCATAATGATTTTGTATGTTCAAATTTGTATGCATGCCACATAGTCATGTCACTGCTGACGAATTTACTGTATTCGCGATGATGTTTTGTGGAATGTTGGCATTGATCTCACACCTTATTTGTATGTGCATAGATGGAGCAAGTAACCGGATACGCCGGTGATGATTCCGGTAGCGATAATGGATCCTCGTCATTGAATGCGAACCAACCTCTGGGAGACAACTATATGAGTCAGGATGAATCGTACAGTGGTAATGTAAGTGCCTTCAATGTTGACCAAAACATATTGAATACAAACTAGTTATTTGATACTAACATGTCCTTTTAAATTTGTACAGCTACATGGCAATGCTGACGATGAGGAATATGATATAGATGAACAATTTTATGCAGATAGTGTGAGCCAGGTATGTTGAAAAAATTGTAGAGAAATGATTGACATTAAAATTGTATGACCACTTATGTTACTTTACATGTGCACAGATAAATGCTAATGGTGACAATGAGCGTAATAATATAGATGATGACAATGCCGAGAGCGAGGTCGATGCATCTCGTAGTGTGAGCGGTAGCCAAGTAAGTTCTTTACATTATTTATGGTTAGTAACAATACAAGAACAGATTGACATGCAAGGTTATATGTCATATTTTGCAGGGAGGTGTTGATGGTCCTAGCGGGAATGATGAGCACAGCGATGATGATCAGTTTGACCTTGACATGTGCTATGATGAATATCAGCAAGAGTCACTTGATAGGCATTGGGCAGTGATGGTAAAGACATTCAGGTCATTAGACGAGGTGTACACGTTCTACAACAAGCACGCGAGAGAACGTGGGTTCAGCATCAGGAAGGACTCGCTAAAATTTTCAAAGGATCGCGCAAGGACTCCGCGCGTGAGGAGGTATCTCTGTTCCGCCGCAGGAAAACGACAGGCCAAGTTCTGTACCATGGAAGGCCGGACCCGCAGGCTTAGACCGGAGAGTCGATTCTTATGCGAAGCCCATTTGACAGTTAAGCTTGATAAAAAGCTCAATCTTTGGTATGTCAGCAGTTTCTTCGATGATCACAACCACACTCTTGCACGACCGGACGAAGTCCCTTTCCTCCGATCTCATAATCAGATCAAAGCATTTGAGAGAGCTGAGATCTTAGCTATGGCTGGAGCTGGGATAAGAAAACATATCATTTTTGACAACATCATTAGCAGGTATGGGTCGTATGCAAAGTCACCATTTCAGAGGACAAAGCTGTATAACATGTGCTATAGGGAGAAGATGAAATTGCTTGCACAAGGTGATGCTGATACTACCGTAGGAATCATGTTGACCAGAAAGGACATAGATCCAGACTTCTTCTTTGAGCACACGGTTGACGCTGAAGGCAGGCTCCAAAACCTCTTCTGGTGTGATTCGCAGTCACGCCGGGATTATCTAGACTATGGTGATGTTGTTGTGTTCGATAGCACATACAAGATGAACAGGTATGGAATGCCGTTCATCCCTTTTGTGGGTCTGAACAACCACCGTTGCACTACGGTATTCGCCTGCGCCATTGTTTCAGACGAGACTGAGGCTACATATGTTTGGTTGCTTAACACGTTCTTGAAAGCTAACTGTCAGAAGAGGCCCAAATCTGTAATTACAGATGGAGATGCAGCGATGATAAGGGCTATTAGGAAGGTGCTTTCTGACATGTGGCATCGTCTATGTTCATGGCATATTGAAAAGAATATGCAGAAACACCTCAACCACAAGTCATTGAAGGAGTTTAGGGCATTATTGTACTATGCCACTACACATAAGGTTTTTGAGGAGAGATGGGCCGCGTTTGTGCGCAAATGGCAGACGGAGAAAACGAAAACATGGCTCCATAGGATGTACAGGAAGAGGACGCTTTAGGCTGCATCATATTTGTCTGATGGGTTTTTCCTTGGTATGCGCAGTAATCAGAGGAGTGAGAGTCTGAACTCCAGCCTACACCTTCATCTTGACTATGGTATGACGATCGTTGACATGATTGTACACTACGAGAATTGTATTGTTCGCCTCCGTGAGAATGAAGCTTATGATGACTACACGGCCTCACACACTCTTCCAGTAACAGTGACTGAGTGTCAGGCCATTGAGTCGTATGCTGCGAAAGCATTCACGCAGGCAAACTTTTATATGTTGCAACAAGATATGAAGAAGGTACAGGAGCTTGAGGTAATTGATAGACTGACAGGGACCGATAGTCAGAGATTTGTGGTTGCGTGGAAGAATAACAGGGATCACAGATTTAATGTGGACTATACGCCAGGTAACTCGGCAGAAACTATAAAGTGCAGTTGTCGAAGTATGACTCGCAAAGGGCTTCCTTGTAAGCATATTATTCATGTTTTGAATGCACTGAACTTACCTGTGATACCCAAGTGTTGTGTCCTGCGAAGATTCTCAAAAAAAGCACGAGCTGGACTGCCCGTGAAGCGCACCAGCGATTTGTTTGCGTGGGGTTGGTCGAGTGGTGAGGACAGAGCTAGATATAGTGAGTTGACCATCAAATCTTCAGAAGCATGTCATGCCGCATGCAGTAATCCTTTCTTATTCGACAAGTTGATGGCAGCTCTGGATGATATTATAGTGAATAAGGACATTCAGGGAAATGAAGATGATATTCAGCGAAGCTTCGTGAACAATAATCCATTTGAGCCTAATCGAGATCATATTCTGGTTCGTGATCCAGTAAAGGTTTCCACCAAGGGCACACCTAAGCAGAACAGTAGAGGTCACGGTAAGGGTGGCCCAGATGTGACAAAAAATGAGAGGCCTAAAGCATTTGACGAGAAATCTGGACGAAAATGTAGCATATGCAGCGGCTCAGGTCATAACAGGAGCACATGCAGCAAAAATGAAGAGTATGTCTATTATTTGCTTATGTCAGTTTTGTTGTTTCATTAACGGTGCATTGATTCTCATATTTTTTTGTATGCAGCAACTGGGCTTGAACACAGAAGGTGAGGACGGTGCATCTGTTTTACTACTTCCATTTGTACGTAACTGTACATCTTTTTGCTTTGTTTATGTTAGTTCCGTTGATTCATCTACCGTACATTGATTCTCATAATTTTTTATTTATTCTATGCAGTAGCTGGGCTTGAAGACTCAAGTGAAGACGATGCAAGTGTTTTACCTCTTCCATTTATATGAAAAACATTTGTTAAATTTATGTTCGTGTTGAGTATTTTATATGTGTGAAACAAGATTATTGCCTACAGAAGACCGTTGTCATTTGAGACTTGTTATTTTCTGTCCACTACAATAAAATTACTGTGGTGACAATTGTTATGTTGAGACATCATTGTTGTTGATATAAATATTCACTATTCATTGTTTATATTATGAATTCTGCATGTATTTACTACAGTCCCGTCGGCTGTCAAATATATTAAAATAAGAGAAGTACTCTGCGAACTGTTGTTGAAAAAAAATGAAAAAAATGCCCGCCCGTCTCCACAGCGTGTCTTAGTAAGCCCGTCGTTATCAAGCTCAACGGGCGACTACAACAGGCGTTTCGGAGCACGTAGTGGAAACCAGGCCCAACAGGGCAGCATCGACGCGACACATCGACGGGGTAGTAATCGGAGGAGTTCAATGTGCCGACGGGAGCTGAGTATATAAACTGGTCGTCGTCGCCTTCGGCCGGCGAGGTGGGACTAAACTAGTTAGTTTCCCTGGCGCGGCGTCTCAGCGGGGGTAACTGGGCCGGCCCACGGCGCGTCGAGCCGTCGAGAAGACCGCGCCGTCCATTGCCTTTTTGGGCCGGCCCACGTCGCGTGTGGCTGTGTCCACGTCGCCCCGCGGCCGACGCAAGTTTAGTCCCACCTCGCCGGCCGAAGGGGACGACGACCAGCTTATATACTCAGCTCCCGTCGGCACATTGAACTCCTCTGATTACTACCCGTCGATGTGGCGCGTCGATACTGCCCTGTTGGGCCCGTTTTCCACGGCGTGCTCCGAAACGCCTTTTGTAATCGCCCGGTGGGCTTGATAACGACGGGCTTACTAAGACACGCTGTGGACAGGCAGGCAATTTTTTTATGTAAAATATTTTTTACGCTTTTCTAAACTAGACTAACACCCAGTGTGCTGTAAATCAAGTTTTTGCTAACAAAGTAACACGCAGTGTGCTGCCATAGTTTAGTGTATAAAAACTTAACGACGACACGATTACTTGATTACATATAACTATTCGGCAACAAAAAAATCATGTAAACAAAAAAGAGACTGATTATATAAAATATTTTTTATGTAAAATATTTTTTATGCTTTTCTAAACTAGACTAACACCCAGTGTGCTGTAAACCAAGTTTTTGCTAACAAAGTAACACGCAATGTGCTGCCATAGTTTAGTGTACAAAAACTTAACGACGACACGATTACATGATTACATATAACTATTCGGCAACAAAAAAATCATGTAAACAAAAAAATCATGTAAACAAAAAAAAGACTGATTATATAATATTTATGAAACAAAATATCATGTGGACATAAAAAACATTTGGAAAAGTGCCGAGTCTATTACATATAACTATTCGGAAGCAGAGTCTATTACATAAAATTTATAAGCAAGTGCGCAAAGCGTTTGGAAAATATAGTCTTCCAGTACCACCCAATCACATGCAAAACTCCTCCGTGCCGCATCTATTTCTTCTTCTTTGATATCCGAATAACTTTGTTTTTCACTTCATCAAGCTTGTTTCTTTCCGAAAAGATAAGTTGCGCAATCATTAACTCTCTCGAATCATCAATTGAGCTCTGAAAAAAAAATGGTGTTAGCACAACGTTCATTGTACATCGTAGTCCAAACATGACTTGCGTACCTGTGAAAATAAGCCTGTCCATTTGTCACCATCCCAATATTGAAAGCATCGAAGGAGAAATATTCCACACGAATTCCTAGTGCATACAATTTACGAAGATTAAATATCTACTGTATATACAAGACCGACATTCTGTCAGAGTAAGAACTCACCCATCATGTTGTTTTGGCATGTCATACGTTTTAATAGGCCAATTGGAAACATCCGGATAATTCACAATTCCGGTTGCATTTGCTTCTTGGATATCTTCTGCTAGTTGTTTTCTCTAAAGATATAATAAACATGGTGGAAAGAATGTCATTCAGTGTACTAAAGAAAACGAATGTTACCAAATGCACATTTGAAAGTTAAACCTACCAGGTCCTCAACGAGTTCTCTAGAGGGCGACGGGTCAGGGGACGCAAGCCCGCGCGGGCGCACCGACGACGTTTGTACGGTGGGGCGACGGTGGGAGAGGCACCGACAGCGTATAGAGGGCGACGGGTCAGGTTAGGGCAGGCCGGCGCGGCCGCACCAGCGCCGTTTTGGAGTGTGGGGCGACGGGCGTCGTAAGCTGGCAGCACGTGCAGATCGCGGCGGCGGCGAGACGGGCTGACGTAGAAGGAAAATTTGCATGCACGTCGGCTAACGACGTCGCCCGAGCGCTGATTGCGGCGTCGTTGTTAGTGGGACGGCCCCATGCACACATGCGCGTCGGTTAGCGAGACGGCCGGCGTTTTTTTTGTGCAGGGCCTCATTTTTTTAACTAAATAAAACAGGCACATTTTTTTTAACTGTATCAAATTTTTTTACCTTAACCAATTTTTTTTAACTTAGCCAAACGTGCCCAATTTTATTAACTTAATCAAATAGGCTCTTTTTTTTTAACTTAGCCAAACAGGTCCAATTTTTTTCCACGTGCTACTGTGCCCTAGCAGGGCACGCACGCAAAAATTTGTCCCGTTTCGAGTCTGTATGGATTTTCTACGATTTTCCGGGCCGAAAACCCAGAAAATACTGCCCGGACGTGACGCAACGTGCGTTCGTTGTCGGATTTCGTTCATTTTTGCCGTGGGGTGCCCGGGTGGGGCCCCACACGCGCTGGCAAAAGTTGGGTGCAATCCGTCAAACCGCTCAGGTACTTACTGTGGAAGGGGGTGGTTTCGGTATGGGCGGAGGGGACCCTCGGTCGCACGTCTCCGCTTCGCATCCGCCAAACGTGCCCAATTTTTTTCCACGTGCTACTGTGCCCTAGCAGGGCACGCACGCAAAAATTTGTCCCGTTTCGAGTCCGTATGGATTTTCTACGATTTTTCGGGCCGAAAACCCAGAAAATACTGCCCGGACATGACGCAACGTGCGTTCGTTGTCGGATTTCGTTCATTTTGGCCGTGGGGTGCCCGGTTGGGCCCCACACGCGCTGGCAAAAGTTGGGTGCAATCCGTCAAACCGCTCAGGTAATTGCTGTGGAAGGGGGTGGTTTCGGTATGGCCGGAGGGGACCCTCGGTCGCACGTCTCCGCTTCGCATCCGCCAAACGTGCCCAATTTTTTTCCACGTGCTACTGTGCCCTAGCAGGGCACGCACGCAAAAATTTGTCCCGTTTCGAGTCCGTATGGATTTTCTACGATTTTCCGGGCCGAAAACCCAGAAAATACTGCCCGGACGTGACGCAACGTGCGTTCGTTGTCGGATTTCGTTCATTTTGGCCGTGGGGTGCCCGGGTGGGGCCCCACACGCGCTGGCAAAAGTTGGGTGCAATCCGTCAAACCGCTCAGGTACTTGCTGTGGAAGGGGGTGGTTTCGGTATGGCCGGAGGGGACCTCGGTCGCACGTCTCCGCTTTGCATCCACCAAATGTGCCCAATTTTTTTCCACGTGCTACTGTGCCCTAGCAGGGCATGCACGCAAAAATTTGTCCCGTTTCGAGTCCGTATGGATTTTCTACGATTTTCCGGGCCGAAAACCCAAAAAATACTGCCCGGACGTGACGCAACCTGCGTTCGTTGTCGTATTTCGTTCATTTTGGCCATGGGGTTCCTGGGTGGGGCCCCACACGCGCTGGCAAAAGTTGGGTGCAATCCGTCAAACCGCTTAGGTACTTGCTGTGGAAGGGGGTGGTTTCGGTATGGCCGGAGGGGACCCTCGGTCGCACGTCTCCGCTTCGCATCCGCCAAACGTGCCCAATTTTTTCCATGTGCTACTGTGCCCTAGCAGGGCATGCACGCAAAAATTTGTCCCGTTTCGAGTCCGTATGGATTTTCTACGATTTTCCGGGCCGAAAACCCAGAAAATACTGCCCGGACGTGACGCAACGTGCGTTCGTTGTCGGATTTCATTCATTTTGGCCGTGGGGTGCCCGGGTGGGGCCCCACACGCGCTGGCAAAAGTTGGGTGCAATCCGTCAAACCGCTCAGGTACTTGCTGTGGAAGGGAGTGGTTTCGGTATGGGCGGAGGGGACCCTCGGTCGCACGTCTCAGCTTCGCATCCGCCAAACGTGCCCAATTTTTTTCCACGTGCTACTGTGCCCTAGCAGGGCACGCACGCAAAAAATTGTCCCGTTTCGAGTCCGTATGGATTTTCTACGATTTTCCGGGCCGAAAACCCAGAAAATACTGCCCGGACGTGACGCAACGTGCGTTCGTTGTCGGATTTCGTTCATTTTGGCCGTGGGGTGTCCGGGTGGGGCCCCACACGCGCTGGCAAAAGTTGGGTGCAATCCGTCAAACCGCTCAGGTACTTGCTGTGGAAGGGGGTGGTTTCGGTATGGCCGGAGGGGACCCTCGATCGCACATCTCCGCTTCGCATCCGCCAAACGTGCCCAATTTTTTTTTCCACGTGCTACTGTGCCCTAGCAGGACACGCACGCAAAAATTTGTCCCGTTTCGAGTCCGTATGGATTTTCTACGATTTTCCGGGCCGAAAACCCAGAAAATACTGCCCGGACGTGACGCAACGTGCGTTCGTTGTCGGATTTCGTTCATTTTGGCCGTGGGGTGCCCGGGTGGGGCCCCACATGCGCTGGCAAAAGTTGGGTGCAATCCGTCAAACCCTCAGGTATTTATGAATCTTTTTAATTTAACAAATTCTTGTATTCATATATAACAAATTCATATATGTTAACAAATTCTTGTATTCATATATGTTAATGAATTCTTGTATTTTATTTGTTATATCTCACCTTTTTAATTCTTGTATTTTATTCATATATGTTAAAAAAATAAAAAATAAATTCTTGTATTCATATATTTTAATTTTGTTATTCATATATAAAACAAAAAATATAACAAATTCTTGTATTCATATATGTTAATGAATTTAAAAATATTCTCTGATTCATAAATGTTAATGAATTTAATAATATTTCAGAAAATGTTAATGAATTAAAATATCTCACCTTTTTAATTTTTTTGTTTTTTATTTGTTGTATTTTTTATTTCAAAATTTCAATTTTTTCATCCACCGGCTTTACTATATGGACATATTTAAACAAAATCTGAACATTTCTAAAACACTTTATAAACATTTAGATACACTTTTTATTTTTTATTTTATGTGTTTTCATGATTTTTTTATTCTACAATTTTTCGATAATTGCATACCTTATTCTGTGCTATGTATATTCGATGCAAATTTTTTAAATATATTGTGAACATTTTTATGCATGGGTTGGAAAATTTTCAATTTTTCTCAAAATAAGCGTTCAATATTTAGCTAATTTTTTGAACAAACTTCGAAGACAAATTTAAACAAGACTCGAACAAACTAGATTGAACATAGAGATATTTTACATAGTCCATTCAACAATACCGAAACCAAATGAGTTTTTTCGAACCTAAACTATACATAGTTCATACTTAGAACGTTTAAAAAAAACTACTCCTCCTCGTCGCTAGCCAACAGATCGACGACCTCCGCGCCGTCACCGCCGTCACCCTCGCCGTCGTCGTCATCGTCGTCGCTGACCTGGGCTAACCGCTCCCAGTCGATGACGTCGTCGTCCGACGACTCCGACGCCTCCGCCTCCGCCTGCGGGATCACTGGCGGAATCGCCGCCGCCGCCTAGATCGCTGCTGCCTGCTCGGCGGCCTCCCTTGTAGCCGCCGCCGCCTCTGCAGCCGCCGCTGCAGCCGCCGACGCGCGCAGGGCGACGAGGTAACCCGGCGTATCGTCGGGATCGCCGTCCTCCCGAAGAACCAACTGCTCCGGCGGCAGTTCCACCTCCGGCGGGGCGGGGGATCGGCGGGCGCCGGCGCAGGTGGTGGAGGAGCCCGACGGCCGCGCGCTGCTGGACGGGGGCGCGGGACAAGAAGGCGGCGACGGTCGCCGATGAGGTCAGGCGTGACGCCGGACTCCGCCAGCCGGTACGCGCCGATGACGGCGACGTAGTCTTTGCCGTCCCAGAACGCATGACGGCCGGTGATGTTGTTGCGGCCGCCGGTCCGCTTCTCCTCCGCGGTGGCGCCGGGCCCGCGCGTCGGGTAGCCGTCCTTGTCGAGTTTCCAGTCGTGCGGAAGACGGCAACCTGGCGGCACGAGGAGCCCGAACCGGTAAAGCTCCTCCGTCTCCGGCGTGCTCAGACTCGACGGCCACGCGATGGGTCCGTCGTCGCCGCCGGTGCCGGAGCTGCTGCCGCCGTGGAACGACATGTCGCCGGCGGCCTTTTGGGAGGTGGAGACGGGAGAGGAGCGGTGTTTGCGGCGACGGGCGGGGAGGAGCGGTGTTTGCGGCGACGGGCGGACGGGGGTGAGATTTATAGGGAGACGGCGGGGCAGCGGGCGGACGGGTGGTTGGGCTATCAATTCGACGGCAGTCGAGGGCGGCGGCGCGGCAGACGAGGGGACGGGGCGGCGGGGCGGCAGACGAGGGGACGGACGGGACGGGGCGGCGGGCCGCAGTTCACGCGCCACGACGCGCTTTCACCGGGCGACGCGCGGTTTGACCACCGACGCGCTTGACCACCGACGCGGTAAAAATAACGTACGTCGCCACAGAAAAAAAAGCGTACACGTACGTACGTCGACGGGCCGCGCGGGTACGTTGCGGGGGCGGGACTGGGAGAGGGGCAGAAGCAATGACTATCCTACCATTTTTTAAGTTTTCAAACGAAGAGGTATAGGACGATCTGGACCGTTGATGTTTCTAGGGGTTGTACTGAAGAAGAAGTGTTCTTTTTATTATCTAACAAGTGGTATACAGAGCCAAGTTCGTAGACTGAAAAGCGAGAGGATTAGGGTTGCACGTCTGTGCGCCACCGCCAGTCGCCGAGATCGACTGGTTTTTCCGCTGCAGCCTTTGCTTATCCGAGACCGACAGGAGTTCAAGAGGATTCGCTGGCGATCTGTCCCACCACAAGTCCCGCCATGTTGCCGCTGCTGTCAAATCGCAAGTCGCCGAGTTCCAGTGCTGCTCCACGTATTGCATCAGCTCCGAGGCAGCCGCTGTTCCGCTACTGGTGTTCCATCGCGGCCACCTCTTCCTGTCCACGTACGGGATCAAGTCCCGACCAGGTTACGCTGTTGCTGCCGTTGCTTCACATCAATTGATCCAAGCAGTACCATTACTTCTCACGTGAAGACAGGAAGACAAAAGTTAATTTATCTGCGATTTTGTTTTGTCTACTGCTCCACGTCCAAGCCTACGCTGCTACTAGTACATCAACCAAAGTTGCTTTTGCTCACAAAGGTTGCTGTTGCTACTCCACGTGGGATCACCAGGCTCAAGCCTTGAGGTGCAAACCTAATTTGATCTAATCTGCTACTAGTACTACTCTACGTGAGGCTAGTACTGCTAGTTTTGTTCTTCGTTCATCTACTACGTCCACTGTCTAATACTATCAGGTGCTATTTACTCTGATCTTTGCTCCGCAAATTAAATTCTGTCAGGAATTTTTCTTCGGCTTGTACTACTTGTGTTCATCGATTTACTACCCTTTTCGTTGTTGGATCATGACACAAAGTTTACCCTATAACAAGTCGAGATGTGAGCGTTGTTGGCACACGCCGATTATCAGGATGCACTCAGTATTTTTCTTCAAGGTGAAGTTTTGGGGATTATGGTCCGTCGGGATAATGGATGCAATATTGCTGCAGTTATTTGAAGAACACAATTCAGTTATCAAGAAAAAAAAGGGTATGGAGGAGGTAATTATCAAGCCTGTTGGTAGCCAGCATATACTCTATTCTCTCCATAGTATTTTGCTGTTATGCATGTGAAGGTTTTATTTGATATTCATGTTCATGACGAGAATCAGTTGAGGTGCAAGAAGGAGATTGATTTGTTTCTGCTAGATACTACAACATTTAGCGCTGTTAAGTTTCAAGTGCAATTCAGTTGTCTTTGCTCTTTCAAGAGGGGTCTATTGCAGAGTTGAAACTCCGTTGTATGTTAAGATGGTTCCTTCATCCAACAGTTGTTCTACAAGGGCAGTTTATGACCATGTCATGGATTTTTCATTAACCACTACAAGTCGGCAGTTTTTGGGTGCACGCGATGTTGTCCGTACCATATGCTCTTGCATGAGTATTGTTTGCCGAGGTGTGTGGTTTCAGTTTTGAAGCACGTTCAAATTCCATGAGATGAGTTCTTCACAATGCGATGTGCATCAAGATGTTGCACTATGAGCTATGCGCTCGTTCAGGCACCACTGGAGATATGATGACTTATGTTATTTGATGATTGAGCAGTTTCAGTTTTTTAAGGTCAGTGGCACAGACTCGGACTTTTATTGGGAGACCAAGTTTTGTTAGTCTGCTTTGTTGACTACGACCTACCGATTGATTTGCTTAATGTGACTTCATGAAAAGTTTATTAGTCCTAAATGGACGTTTCCAGGCACAAGGTTTACTTGTGATGACTTTAATTGAGGAGTTGATGCTATCTATGATTATTGTAAGGGATTTCGTCTCAAGGTGGAGTGTTATTTTATTGTGTTCCGAATCCCATACAAGTGTTGTACTACAGATGGAGTCTTACCGGACTATGGCATGTCAACCGTGCTAGACGTAGCATGACTATAACTCTATTTCGTGTCCACCAAGAAGAGAGTTGTTTGCCACTTTATATAGTACCAGCTAGTCATAGAATAGATGAGAGAAAGATCTCCACCAGATTAGCACGTAGAGGGTTTGTCCTCTCATGTAATGTAATACTCCTCCCAATTATAGTGATACGCCGCTGTGCTTTCCATGGTTTTCTCCCGCAAGGGTTTTCACGTAAAAATCCGTGTCTCTGTCTTGTTTATTTCTCTTTATTATCTAACAATATCAAACTACTGAAGCAACAGTACAAGCAACGAAATGAAACGTCTCTGAACTTCAACGCTACTTGGAAACAAAATGTCTTTTATTCCAACAATTGGTTAAGTTAGAATTGCAAAACCTCTCACCAGCAGCCAACAAGATGGCACTCACCAACCAAACGCTAGCATAGTTGCAAATTTAACGATAGAGTACTCAAATGTGGTTCCTCTCCTTCAAAAATTATTACTCACCAGCAACATTGTTTGCCAGCGAAAAGAGTAAACTGCATTTTTGTTTGGTGCCTCGAGCTTTTCCAACTCAGAACAAGAACAATCAGCACTACAACCGTTCTCAGCCAACTTGCTAAAAGGGGGAGCTGATTTTACAAATGTCGTACACATTAGATACACATCACCAAACAAAATGGGGCAAGAAGCAGGGAGACTGGCTGTCAGTATTTAAAACTAGAGAAACAACTTATGGAAAATTGCCTGCATAGTTTGTCGAGCAGTCAGACTTGGAACATTTAGGTTCTTCCATTCCGAACGGCAACGCACCAGTGGAATGAAGAAAGAGCAAAGTGCTACTCTATATAAGGGCCTTAACACCAAGTTGATGCATCTCACGCAACCGCCAAACTGCGTAGTAGGATTCTTCTTCTGGCAACTCATCGCTGTCCATGAGTTGCATTGCCCATTGATAGTAGACGGTTCGAATTGAATCCTGGCATAATTCAAGACAAAAACGGGTGCATCACTTCATCTATCAACAGAAACGGACTAGGCTGTCGCCACATATTAAGACTTAAAAGAAACTAATAAGAGCACTTCATATGCCTTGAACACTTTGAATTGTTTGAGTGCAGCCCGATCATGTGTGACTTGTGCTAATATAGACTTCCGAGCATCCACATATTAGAATAAATGAAAACTTAAGCCTACCACATACTCAACAAATTGCTTGCGCCTATAAAGCTCTAGCACTAGCTCGAAAATTGAAAGAAACGTCTATGAAATGAAGTACTAGTCAGGTCCAAGTTCAAGTTATGGAGACATCATGAAACTATTTCACCTAGACAACTCTAGTGACACGATTTGCTCTCTAGCCTTGTTAATAATAGTTAGTTGCACATACTCAGGCATTACAGGAGATATTCAACAAACTGCTAGCGACTACAACATCAAATTCTAATCAGGTCAAAGTTCAAGTTTTGGAGCTAACATGAAGCTATTTCACCTAGACAACTCTAGTTACATGACATGATTTACTCTGTAAGCTTGACAATAATACTAGTTAAAAAGATTGTACACACTCAGGCATTCCAGGAGATGTTGCCTCTGTCATATACTTAAATGCAATAAAAGGTCGCTAACCACTAACTGAGAAAAAAAAATCCATGCACAAGTAAATTCAATCAAGCATGTTAGTTAGCATAATACGAATGCTAAAGGGCGGCGTCTTCTGAGTTAGCAATGGTGTTACCTTCTATGAGCTTACCACACATAAAAAATACATACAAACAAAGTGCACAGCTACATATGGCCCTAGTAAATAGCCTACCTGTCCTCCTTCTGTTACTTGTCCTTCTTTATCACGAATACAATGAATCTCCTGTGTTCGGAACTGAAATGGAGTTTGGAAACAAGGATACACTGTAAGCAGAACACATAACAAGAATGAAAAAAACAATGAATCAATATGCCACTAGGCACTAACCATCACGAGAATGATGGGTGCTGATCCCAACATCTTTGTTTCCCTTACGTCAGCATCAGATATGTGAAGAATCTGCAAAGGCAGTAGAAATTCAGAAGAAGAAAAATGTTATTTTTATTTTACAAAGAGAGGAGCTATTTTGCAGTTTTTTCTTAATATATTCCAGCTTAGGAGCATCAAACTATAGTGTTGTGAAGAACATAGTTTGTACAAGTGAACTAAAATCTACAGAGGGGCTGACAACATTTACAAAGGAATCAAAGAAAAATATAGATAAACGTTGACCTACCTTGTGATCAAAAAACATGCCTTGTGATGCATATCCTTTCCTCTCTCCTTCGCATCGTTCAAGTATTTCCTTGGTGCAGTACTTTTTTAAAGTCTTCAGATCACCCTGAAATTATAACAAGTAACTTTGAGATAATAAAATCGCTATATATTTACCAATGTGCGCATTATTTCGTATGTAAATTAGACAACATGTAATGAATAGTTTGGCACCACTTTCTTCCATGCTTATACACATAATTAAAAAAACAGCTAACATGCTCCATCAATGGTTGGTGGAATCAAAATCTAAACAAGATTGCAAGCAGCAAAAAAGAGGCTTCCCTAGCATTCTCATCAACTCGTTTATGTGATGTGGGGTGTGTAGAAAGATATAAATCAAAAGATTGTCCAGAGCAAGGCAAAGAGCACCAAGGGGGTTGCCATGCTCATCCAGGGGAAAACTGGGCATAAATCATTCATTTGTTCAAACATTTGTGAGATTATCGCCATGAGGTAAGACTTGTTCTGGTAAATGTTTGTGACTTTCTTTCCAAGCTATATGAATAACAGAGCACCTAATTCTTTTCTCAAGAAAATGATGAGAGATTGTTTTTCCTTGGCTAGATGAAGGTTACCTTTGAATATGCGGTAAGAACAGGCTTGATCATTTCTTGAACATCACCAATAAAATCGGATAATGAAAAGGATCTGTGGGCAAAATGGTGGAATACAGTTCAGCAACATTCTGAAACTTCTCAAAGTAGAGTTGCATGTCTTACGGGTCACGTCGCCGAATTTCCCTGAAAGATGCTGCAGTAGCGGTCTCTTCAAAAATAGTTTCATTAATACTGCATGGAAGGAGCAAAGACAAATCAATCAGATAATCAATAGATGCATTAAATATTACAAATGAAGAGAAAAGATATCAAGTGCTTTGCAACAACAGGAATAGATAATCACATTAGGTTTCAAGCCCTATTTATGCTAAAAGTGGAAGCACGGAGTTTAGAAAGAAAAAAGAAATGGGATAAAACAAATAGCATACAGTCAAGGTTGAACAAATAAAAGTTTATAATGGAGTGCAATCATACTCTTGAATTTTCTGAACTACTGGATGGTCACTTGTCTCCCATCGTTCTCGGACATCCTCAGCTACCTGCATTTGTAAGTACACAACATAAAAGTGAAAACACATGACCCACAGTTTTAATTAAAAAAAAACTGTGGTTTTCTGATGGTACCTCTTGTCCCTTTGTTACGACAGGTTTGGTGTACTCGTTCACCTTTGTTACGACAGGTTTGGTGTACTCGTTCACCCTCTTATAGACTGGATGACCTCGCATCTTTACACAGAGAAAATGTTTTAGATGGAAAACCGGTGTGAAAAAATAAGGAGGCGGAGTCTCCACTTATGATACCTTATTCTTGATTGCTTCCCATTTTTCACCCACCACTGACTTCTTTGTTGGTACAATAACTATATCAGTTCTTGTACTCTTCTCTACAGCTGCAGAATAAGCTTGCCTAATATGGTTTTTCTTTTTTCTGCTAGAGCTAGAGCTTAGTTCATCTTTGACAATTTCATATCCCTGCTTAGCTAAAGTTGAGACTCTTGTGTCCTTCAATTTTGCAAATGCACCAGACACAACTGGTGAAGCTGATGAAAATGTTGACCTTAATTTATCAAACAACATATAGGCACTTGTGGCATCTTGGGACTTGTCATCTGAGTGTGAGGACGCCTCAGTTTTCCCGTGATTTGAAGTTCCATGTGAACCATCTCTGAAGCTTGAAGTTTCTTCCTTTCCTAGTCCAAAGCTTTCCTTCACCTGTAATGATTTCCACTAAATAAAAAAAAACTTCTCTGATGGAAAGCAAGATCCATATTGGATTACTGATATTCACTTAACACTACCTCTTCTGTAGCAGCAGACATTTTTTCTTTAACATTTGCAGTAACCTGCAAGAGAACAAAACAAAATTCTGAACATTGAAAAGAGAAAGAAATGAAAACATGTTTTGCAAGATCAAATGATTGTCTTTGAAGGCAATTGTGGCTGACAAGGTGGCAATGGGGATTACCCAGGCGGGTATTGGACTCACATCCCTGTCCCCGCGACAGCCCTCCCATGCCCATTCCCATCCCCATACCCGCATGCGGGGATGAAAATCTTCCCATCCCCATCACCGTCCGGTTTTTTATCCCCATGGGGAAACCCATACACGCATTCAACAACAACCTTCGCTAGTATTTCAATATAAAAAACAACATTTCAGCATAATAAACAATATGTTGTGGCTAGGTTAGGGATTTCTTAGGGCTTTTGGGGCCAAAGGGACGGGATGGGTGGAAATTTGGGTGGGTAAGGGCGGGAATTACCTTGGGTCTACTAATTTCAGAGCCCGCATATAAGGCCTTCACGGGTAAGGCGGGTAATATCCCATCCCTGTCTTGCGCGCTGGGTAAGGTATTTGACCCACCAGCTTCCCCGTGGGCATTAAAGCTAACACATCCCCGTCCACTAATAGAATAATTAACCACGGGGACGTGGGTAACAGTTAACCATTGCCAGATCCGCTTACCTTTTTGGATGTTGCCTCAGCTTCAGTCATAACATCTTCAACACTCTTGGAAATTGTCTCGGCTGTTTTCTGAGTTCTGCATAGGGCATTTTATAATATGTTCAAAGAAGCCTCTAAAATATATAGAACTTATTACATACAAAGGTTTCAATGAAGTGCTATATGTATACGACTTAAAATGAAAGAAGTGCAGTCTTTTTATCAACTTATACCTTACTTTGAGATCTTCCTTTACCACACCAAGTTTCTCACTGAACTCCTTCATAGATTTCTGGAATTCAGGATTACTGCAGTTGAAACATTGAAGTAATAAAGAAAAATGCAAAGAAAAGAGCAGTGTTGACAAGCATAATGGCTCATCATGGTTGTACATAACCAAAGGCGCAAGTACAGTAAGTACATACCATGCTAGCCACAAGTACAGTATGTGTTAAGCATGCTGCTAAAATAATTAAATTTTCCTTTTAATTTTGGTGGCGGTGAAGACCATAGAGAGTAAAGCATACCTCTTAGCCTCACCCTTCAGCTGCTTTGAGAACTCGTTGAACACACTTAGATTCCGATTATTCAGATGCCTATATCCAGTAACGGCTTGCACATTGGCAGTCGTTGCCTATACCACGTTAAAGAATAGATGGCAGTCAGTTAACCACATGCAATAATATAGAGCGATGAATACAGTATGAAATAGAGTGTGCAGGAAACAGAATCCAGAAACATTCTATATTGACTACATTTCATATTGGAGAACAAAGACACGGAACTATTTTCAGACTTCTACATCAGATTAATTACTTATTCCTTTGCTACCGCACCATAGAAAATACTCTGGTATGAAGCCTTAATCAAATGAGATTCCACACACAGGTACTATTTAACTACGCACATATGAATGTGACATGAACAACAAGAAACAAGGTTCCTCTGTTTCCCTTTTCGTTTTTGTTGAAACCATAAATAAATAATCGTAAGTCTTTTGCCTCCCTGACAACTTTAGTCCGTAGTGGTAACTATAACCCTTGATGATCCTATAGACACATCAGGCTATACTCCATCGGTTCTGAACTAACAATGCCAAGAATCGCAAGCTGGAGGTTGGAAGGACATGTGCTTCATCTAAAAGCAGCATCCTTGTTGATCATCCCAGCGTTCTCTATTCAGCGATCACATAAAAAATATTGCACACAGTTCAACACTACCTTCTGATGTGTACAACATCAACTGAAAGATCACAATCAATTAGAATGAATACTGGCAACAAATATGCACTAAAACCACAACCTCGATCTCATCCAAACACTCTCCCATATATTTCTCCAATACACTGAGGCTACAATTTTTGCCCCACCCCAGCACTCCCCCTCCCATGCCTCCACCACGGACATGCAATTAGAACGGAACAAACCGAGCATATTATGCGAAAAACCTTCGCTAGAACCCCAATCTACTTTCCCCTCGCTCAATCCAATGCCCCTAGGAGAATCGAACTCACCAATCGCAGCGCGGCCACCGACGAGGGCCGCCTCAGAGCACGCAGCAGCGTCGAGGTCGCCATCCCTGAAGCAATCAGCGGGTCACCGCGACGGAGTGGTAGGATCCCGGCGGCCTCTTGGAACGGCGGCGGCGGCGGCTCGCCGGAGGTGGAGGGGGCAGGGAGGGGGGATACGAGGAAGTGGGGCCGGAGGCTGGAGGCGGAGAGGCGCGCCGGGGAGGTGGAGGAGCGGCGCTGCTGGCTGCTGGCCCCGGCCGCCGCGGCTGCTAGGGTCTGGGGAGAGGCGGAAGAGAGAGGGAGAAGGTTTGAAGGAAGGAGAAAAGAGGTCGAGGCTGTGGACCGGATTGTAAATAATGAAAGTTGCGCGTTTCCTCGTAACGCCACGAGGTAAATTGCTCACCGGACGAGAGGGGGTTAATCGTACTAACGGATTGTTAATTAACACGTCGGATTGTATTGCTAGGGAGCAGGATGATATTTTCTTGGGGCAAAAGAAAGCCCTCGTCCACGGCTTTGAATTTACTCTCCTGATATTAGTTGTTTGCTCACGGGAAATAAAATAAGAATAAATGACCCCTCAAAAAAAGAATAAATGACTTGTTCCACAAGTTTTTTTTTCATTTACAAACATTTATTAAAAGAGGACCCGGCCGAGCAAGTACAAGGGAGTACAAGGAAGAGATGATTACGACATATCACATCAAGAACAACACAAGATCTACAAGGATAGAATGATCATAGGTTGTTATCGCAGATCCCGCCCGCCCAATCAACATGAGGAAGAACTACAACTTTCATGTTCGACTGACCAAGCAAGGCAAGAGTGCTTTGAGCTTGGGTGTCTCATTGCCATCGGACAACACCCCTCAAAGAGGGGGGGGGGGGTGTCGAAAGGCAGGTGGGCGATCAAGATATTGGATGAACCGTGCCATCACATAACAGAAAAAAAGTTGTGACAAAATTGACATGATGGACACCCTCTGAAGCTTCTAGGAGTCAGTTGGCACTCTTCATTGTGATACTTTGGGAGTTAAAAAGAGTTTAGGTCATGCCACTAATTGAAAAAGATCACCAACGAGCTTAAGTTGTGGAAAGAAAAGCTTATGAACAAAATTAGAAGACTAGTGCTCATCGATATGGTGCTGACCTTCTCGACAACTTACTTCCTGACTAGTTTGGTCCTCAATGCGTGGGCGGGCGAAAAGGTTGATAAATTCATGTGAGGATTCCTCGAGGCCGGAGATGAAGAAGCTCACGTGAAAAAATGCATGATCAACTCGAGGCGTATGTGTTCATCGAAAACTATGGGACAAGTTAAGATCAAAGATCTGTCATGCTTTGTAAGAGCTTCACGACTAAGGTGGCTCTAGTCTGAATGGAAGACTCAACCAGACCTTGGAAAGGTTCCCCGGTTCCTTGTGATCACACGAGCAGAGTCATGTTTGCTACCTGCACAAGTATCACGATCGGCGATGGTAACAAGGCCGAGTTCTGGCAAGATGGTTAGGTGGATGGCCTCTCTCCGGCCTAGGATGGTGTGCTTGCTTTTCAATCTATCAAAGAAGAAACCCATTTTTCTGTCAAGGATGCTATGGACAATGGCTTCTAGATGAGGGGTGACAGGGCGAAGGTGTCCCGATCTTTCGGTGAGAAGATAACTATTGATTCAGTGGAGTCGACTTTGACGACTTGACTACAAACGTGCAATGATGTTGCGCCTTAACAATTGCTAAACCAAACTCCTAAAGGTTACTAACGATGCTAGAAGCACGAACAGATTGATCATGAAGGTCAGAGTCTGCTTCCATTTGTGACGGATGGCGGACAAACTGCATACGAGGGACTGGCCTACTGAACCCATGTGCAAATTCTGCAATCAACACCACGAGTTGCCGGTCCATCTACTGCTCCTTTGCCTGTTTGCCCCACATTTTGGTTTTTTTCCCAAGTTCTTGCCATGAGGTGGCAACAATTGGAGCCTCGACCATGACCATAGGGGAGTGGCGGAGAGGACTGCGGCGGCTAACGCCCAAAGCCAAGAGAAAATATCATCTTGTCGATAGTGTGCTATGCTGCATGCCACCCGTAGAAAGAGTGAAACCTAAGAACCTTTGGTAGAAAACCATCCTTGACGATTACGGTGGTAAAGTTGATTGTAGATGACTTACGCCTCTAGAAGGAGATGAGCGAGATATATACTACCTTGGAGGGCAGGGTCTGCCCTTCCTTATTTATGTTTTCTCCCTTCCTTTTATTTCTATCCCTAGCTATCCTTAGCCACCGTACATTTTTCTCCTACTATCGATGAAGGCTCTTGCCCGCTTTATAAATAAAGCAAACACCACCACAAAACAAGTCTCTTTCAGAAAACTAGAAGTTCACAACAACGAATATAAAAGAAAGCACAAAAAGAAAAAGAGCTAGTTCCTACATGACGACGAAACAAAATAAAAGATACCAATTGAGGGTAACAACAACACAAGAAAGACACGTCTCAAAGAGAATAAGTAACCATAAAAAGGCGTGTAATAAGCTCCTTGTGCTTGATCGTCAAGGGCTCCATGGCCGTCCATGCTCACGGGCTTCCATGGCGGAAAAAAGAACCCCACATAGTTTGAATATAGCACCAATGGCACCTGTGAGGTGAGTATGCTCCTCTTGGCTACATAAAAAAAAGATAAGATGATACTCCTTTCGTCTCAAAATAAGTGGGACTGGGAGAGAAAGAAAAATTGCTCCACACATGACAGAGTGTGGGCGACCTATGCATGATAAACGATCCAACGGACGTTGCTCGGCTGTGGAGGAGATCCCCAGCTGGAATTTATCGTCGTGCACTGGTCGTCCAATTTACGTCGTCCACATAGCACCGCTCAAGAGAAATATATCCATGTCAAGAAAAGCATGTACGCATTCACCAAAGACTACTATTTTACTTCTAAAACTTTGTCACTTTTGAGTTGGTATCCCGACTAAAAAATCACCCCTAAAAAGTTCTATAATTTTCATAGACAGAATATCCATCCACCATGGCATATAGAAATCAAATTTTATTTCGATCTAAAGCAGTAGCTAGAAACAAAAATAAGATAAATTTAGTGTTCATGGTAGTGTTATGGACCGTATTCCTAGCCCAGTGTGAATTTGGTACTGTTCAATCACAACAAAACTTGTATTCAACTTTTTAAATCTGAAATTTTGTGTCATAGTATAACTTTACCCTCATGGTAGAACATTTTTTGCGGATTCTTTTTATAACTACAATGGTATGATTTTTTTGGGTCGTGAGTACTGGGAGCATCCCGGTGACAAGTACAGGCCTAACTGATCACCTACTGGACCGCCTGTTTTCGATGAAATTCCAACATTTCAAACATACTGAAATCTCATACTTACAGTACATTATACAGACCATAATCCATCACCATTTTGTGCTTATTATATCCCATAACAAGTTTGTTTAACAAGGAACGCATGGCATTGGGATGTCAGAATCTTTTGCACTGCGATTTCACAAAGACAACAATACTTGATCATACTTGTAGATGTTCATGCCGTAGATATAAGACAGGTTGCATGCTGTTCCCCTGTTGGCTCCATCAGAGATATTTGATTTTGCAGCCCTGAAATCAGAGATGTTCGATTTTGCAACTCTGAATTTCAGTACGAAGGATACTATCGGATCACTATGTCTCAAGAACACATCTCTGATTCAGTATAGAGAATAGGAGCCGCAGGCAGCACCACGAAAAGAGAAAATCAAGTACAGCAGCACCAACTAAAAAACTAGCCACCTAGAGATTTTTCATTCCAAACTGGCAAAAAAAATCCAACACAGATGAACAGCTACAGGTAGGCAATATTACCTAACATGATAAAAGCACAATGTCTAACCAGTTTCAATAGATTCTCAGTGAAAAGGAGCAAAAGCACAATGCTGCAAAAATAGCTGACCAGTTTTAATAGATTCCCAGTGAAAGGAGACCTCAAACGACGGCAGATTAGCTTGTAAAAGCCGGTGTCATGGATCAAAAATAGCTGGCACACACGCTCTCAGGATTAACATAGCAAACCTTTGGGCTTAGCGCCATGCTCACATGATAATGTTGATGCTAAGTGATCTAAGACGAGCAAACTTTTGCTAATTTCCAAGGTTTGACATCCAGAAATTACTTTACATCAACAGATTGGCAGCTCAATTTTTGCTGCCGAGATTATGTAACTTAAAAGTACCCACACACTAGCCCCTACTTAAGCATAAGCAATGATATGCCACTGAGATAATCATTGTAGTAATATAAGAAGTTTGAACAGCAAAAATTCTAATCTCATTAAACGCTCTTAATTTAGAGGTTTCATAAAGCACACTATGAATTTACAAAACATGCCACAAGGCCTAGTTCTCCATGCTGTTCATACAAGTTAGTCGACAGTTGATTCCCATACATATCGACATACAAAAAGTATGTCCGTGTCTATGGAATCAACTGTAACAAAATCACCTTTGAAGATTGAACTAGTGGACGGCTGAATCTACGAATTCTTTTGTTTTGTAAAAAAAAACCTGATAGGCTGTCTAGCTTCTAGACCCAATAGTTATCATCCAGCATCAAAATGATGCAAATACTTAAAATACTCACCTTGTAGCAGAATAATAATACAACTAAAACTCTTACAAGGCCATGTCAATGCTAAGTGGTCTAAAACATGCAATTTTTTTGCTAATTTCCAAGACCATGTAGCTTAAATAATCACCCACCAGGCCCCTACTTTGAGCATAGACATGCCATTGAAATAACCATTCTACCAATAGAACGTTTGAACAGCAGAAGGCCTAATCTCATTCAACATTCTTAATTTCGAGCTTTTATAAAGCACACTATGGGATTTACAAGAAATGGCACAAGGTTTGGTTCTCCATGTTCATACAACTTATTCAAGAAACTTGATTTCCCTAGATAACGACACACAAAAACTATGTTCGCTTCTACGAAACCAACTGTAAGAAAATCAGATTTGAAGGTTCAACTAGTGAATGCTTGAAGGTATCAACTATTTTGCTTTGTATAAGCTCCCTGATATGCTGATACATACACCATGAAATATGGTCCGCATACCAGCTTCTAGACCTGACAGTGTATCATCCTGCACCAAAATGATGCAGATGCTTCAAATACTTGCCTTGTAGCAGAATAAGAACACAACCAAACTCTTACGAAGGAAAACTTCATATATCTACATTCTAGGGAAACATTTTCAGTTAGCCATTACTAACTACTAAATCCCTTGCCTTTCAGGTTAATTCAATAAGACAACGGCTAATGACTTAGCATTCGATCTTTAACTTCTTCCACGCCGATACTCTATAGCGCGTCAACACCTATAAAGTGGCAAACACATATAAAGGGATAAACATTTCAAGATCAAAATAAGTGGTCAACAAGACCTTTATCAATTATACATCATCTTCATGATTACAATCTCTTGCTTTATTGTGTCACAGTAGAACCGTCATATAAGCCATGGGTCTTTGGACTGATTATTCAAACAGTTCACAAATGCTAAATTTCAGATACTGGCCATGGCATCAGATGTCTTAGATTCAAGTGCGCTACTACAAAACTTCGCTACCCATACCTCCATCTCCAATCAAAGCCCATCCGTTAAACAAACAACACATCTCAGTTTCGTGGGAAAATAATCATGCAAAGTATATGAACTTCACCTTCACAAACATCAATTTCAAGCAAGTGAGCACATCTTGTCCATCCAGACGAATCTATGCTTCGTCCTCACCAATGTGCTCATGATAATGTTTCATGTACTTCAACATAGAATCGATGCCATCTCATATTGGCATCATTCCAGATCAACAAATAACTGAAACTAGCATATTCTAACCACCAGATACAGTAATGCCAACAAGAATGGCATCCCAGCTACGGTAATGGCAACAAGAATGACATCCCAGTTACAGTAATGCCAACAAGAATGGCATCCCAGCTACAGTAATGCCAGCATCTTTGTATACTTTCACACTAGTCAATGTAGCTATTGAAATGTTTAATCCAGACCAGTAGGATAGAGCACACCACACCAACACCTTATTGCGTGATCCAGGAAGATATATCAGTGATTATGCTTGGAGGCTAGTCATAAGCTACAACAATGCAAGCAAACCCTACATCTTCTTATACCCCTACCTAATTGCTCCAATCCCAACAAACTCCAATTCAAAACAAATTAACGCACACATAAGAGTTGCATCCTCTAGGAACGGTAGGAATCGAAAATGGGGACACCTTACGGCTCTGGATCACTCGAGCGCAACGGCAGCTCCGGCGGCCTTGAGCTTGGCGGCGAGCGCCTCGGCCTCCTCCTTGGGCAGGCCCGCGCGCACGACGACCGGCGCCTTCTCCACCAGCTCCTTGGCCTCCTTGAGCCCCAGGTCCGTCATCGCGCGCACCTCCTTGATGATCTTGATCTTGGCCGCCGCGTCGTACTTCTCGATCTTGACGTCGAACGCCGTCTTCACCACCGCGGCCTCCTCGGCCCCCGCCGACCCGGAGGCCGCGTCCCCGGCCGTGCCAGGACCTAATCCGGCAGCTGGGTTGGAGGTGAGCGAGAGGCGTAGCTTGAGGCGCATGAGGGCCGAGTAGTCATCCAGCTCTGCCGAGGAGAGCGCCAGGAGCTCGTCCGCGATGCGCGACAGTTTCGGGTCCTCGCCGCCGGCGGTCGCCGCCGCCGTGGAGAGGCGGCGGAGGCGGGGGATCAGCGGTGCGAATTTGGAGGAGAAGAGTGGCATTTCGGTAAATTTCGGGAATCGCGGGGTGGGCGGTAGGGTTTTGCCTCTTCCACGAGAGCATTATAGATAGATCACGAAAACGTAAAGGAAAAGTTCGTCCATTCACAACGAAAGCGTATTTTTGTAAAGGATGTGAGAGGCGTTTTCACCCATTCGCAACCCCACTTGTCAGCGACCATCGAGCACCCGCTGGCCGCTGCTCTTCCCGGATAGCAGCTGACCATATGACCCCACCAACAGCAAGGAGACACTCTGCAGCGCCAACACCACCACGCCATTCTCTTCCGTCTCCTCGCTGGCCGCGGCGCGGCGGGGCAAAAGCAAAGCCCTCGTCGGAATCGGCGCCGCGGCGGGTAGAATCACGGGTCCCGATCACGCGAAACTCGATTCCTCGCCCCGCCTCCTCCTCCCCCTCCCATGGAGTCGTAGTCTGCTAGATTCTCCCGCCCGCTCCCTTTTGCTGCGGTTTTTTGGGACTTTTTTTGCGAGGTTTTCGGCGCTCCTTTTTTTTGGGTTGTTTCCTTCCGGGGGGCGCGCGGTCTCCGCGGGTCCGCGGCGGCCGGTCCGTGCAGTCGCCGTTCCGTCGCGTGCTCTGCAAAATTCCAGTAGGGTTTTGTGGCTTGGGTTTTTGATCTGGTGCGCCTGCATGCCTGCAGGTTTCTGAATTTCGAGGCTCGCTGAAGGGCGGTCTGCGGCCGGCACCGTTTGGGGATCTCGCTGCGCGGCCGTCGCGAGGTGAGCTCACGCGCCCGTCCACGCCTCCTAGGGTTTTGATGCGCCCGTGCGATTTGGACATTGCTCAGATGGTTAGGCATTAGCACGCTGGATTTGAGGGGGGTTTATGAAGGGTTTAGGCGTAGGTCTGTTCGGTGAGAGGAAATTATAGTGGCCATTGTCGTTTTTCGGTTCGGGTGTTTTTTGGGGTTTCGGTATGCTCTGGAGTAAATAAATTCTGTGGTTTCGGTATGCCGGCTGTGTGCATGAATGGCCTATGCAATTTTGTTTTATGGTGCATGAATGACCTATCCAGAATTTTCAGTTTTGAGGACTGCAATTGACAGTTTTTCACACTTATGACTTATCACACAGATGCACAGTGTGAAACCTTTTGTTTCTACATGGAGCACTTCACCTGACTATAATTTTACCCACCAATCGTCTGGTAGCTATATGTCTCTGAAGAATATCTTTGTTTAGCATGTAAACTGCTATTCTATCAGAGTTCCTACTCCCTAAAATGCAAAAACATATGCATTCATGTCTTCTGACAGTTTGCATAATTTGGTAACTGCAACTTAAGAAGGAAGCAGTTTCACTTGATAAATTGAAATTTGTTTACATTTTTGTTTCGTGATGCTGGTAAAAATTCATGTTTAATGGTGTAGCTGATTTCATGAGACTGCAGGATTTTTCCAGCCACAATGACGACGTATCCTGTGCTGAATGACCAGCCAATTGATCAGTGGAACTTTGCAGAACTGAAGGATGAGCTCTCTAGGAGGAACTTACCTACCGATGGCTTGAAGGATGATCTTGTGAAAAGGCTCTTTGAGGAACTTCAGGGTGATATACTTGGTGGAGAAGGGCCAGTTGGTGGATCTCCTCCCGATGATGATCTCAAAGAGGACGAAACCCCTGGTTCGGTTGATGCATCTGTTTGCCAGGCTGCGGTGGAACAAAATGTTGATGAAGGTCCTTCTCAGGTTGCAACCCTGGAAGGATATCCTGTTGGTTCTGTTACAGAGGCTAGTGAGAAAGGTGCCGATGCTACTACAGAGGTTATTCAGGATGCTGTAGTTAGTACCGAAGAAGTTAGTCAGACAACTCTTGTTGCGGAGGTTAGTGAGAAAAGTGCCGATGCTACTACAGAAGTTAGTCAGAATGCTGTAGTTAGTACCGAAGAAGATAGTCAGACAACTCTTGTTGCAGAGGCTAGTGAGAAAAGTGCCGATGCTACTACAGAAGTTAGTCAGGATGCTGTAGTTAGTAACGAAGAAGTTAGTCAGACAACTCTTGTTGCTGCTACTGAAGTTAGTGATGCTCCTCTTGTTGATATGGCAAAAGCTGATGAAATTTCTCCAAGTGACGCAGTGGCAACCAACGGAGATCACCTAGAATCAGCTCCAAGTGGCAGTAATGTAGTGAAGGAAGCATCTCCACAAGCTGATCGTCATAGTGAGATTATTGCAGAGAAGGCTCCAGAAGAAGGCACCATCAAGAAAGTGATTGCTAATTATCTACCATGTGATGTTGCCAGTACTGATGTCAAGTTAGATGCAACTTCTGCTAAAGACAAGTTAGATGCTGATATTGTAGAGCAAGATGCAGTATCATCACCTCCAGATGCTAGTGCGTCACATGTTGATCCATTGGATGTTGATGCTGTTGCAGCTGCACCAGGACAAAATGCTGAGACCCTGATTCCTGTGATAGATTTGAGTGATAATGCTTTGATGAATGGCAAGGACCTCGAAGATTCTGGGCGCACAAACAGTACCTGCAAACCAACCGTGGCAGGGACAAATGACCAGGTAACTGAGGTCAATCCTGTTCTAGGTTCTCAAATCAAGTATGTTCCGATTCCGCATGACAATATATCAACTAATGTAAAAGGTGACCTGAATGCTGACAATTCTGATTTGGAAATAGAGGTTAAGAGGGATATGGTCAAACCACCATGCAACATTCCCTCCGTAGGTGATGATTTGCAGGCATTGGACGATGACAAAGAGTTGTCTAAGAACGGGACCCCATTGCAAGAAATAGAATCTAAATCCAATATGATCTTGGACAAGAAAGAGGACAGTCCTGATGGCGCTTTTCCTGAAAAACTAAATTTAGACAGGAGCTCGATAGAGGAGGATGTGATGGAAAGTAAGCATGTTGATACCATTATCAGATCTGATGATCTTGGAGGAAAGACTGCGGTTACCTCAGACCATGAAGAGGTAAAAGAGGTGATCCTCTTTAATACTGTTGCCAATGATTCATCTGTGGAGACAATGGATATTGTTCATGAAGAGAAGCTAGTAACTTCATCTGAAAAGAGGAAACTTGAAGGTTTGTCTTCACCCCCCTACGCATACAG
Organism: Triticum urartu; assembly: GCF_056163025.1. NCBI lineage: Eukaryota > Viridiplantae > Streptophyta > Magnoliopsida > Poales > Poaceae > Triticum > Triticum urartu. The sequence continues at coordinate 119,124,663 of NC_141874.1, read as the reverse complement.
TGTTGGATCATTTCTTGTATACCTTTCCTATATGAATATCTTGAGCGTTTTTGTTTTCTTCATTAAAGTATATCATTTTCTGTGGCATTTTTTTATGTATCAGTATGTGTGTGCATGTGTAAAGTTCATTGTCCGCATTGCGTAATCTTTGTCATTGTGGATTTTCTGTCTTTGGTAAATCTTGCATGAAACAGTTGTACCTCATATATTCTGCTCTTGTACGGTTTTGGGAAATAGGACAATTTTTTTTTTGCAGTCCTTTAGTAAGATTTGTGGCCTTTGTTTTCACATTGTACATTCCTCAAATAAATTTGGTAACAATTTATCAATAGTTTAAATGGAGAAATCATGTCATGTTTTTGTTCTAACTCACTGTTAAATGCAGACCAAGAAGTTGTCGCGGATGAGCCCATCAAACGTCAGCGCCATGTGGATACTCTCAAAATTCCTAAGCAACAAACATCCAAACTAAGTAGCTCTGATTCTCCAAAGGTTGTGGTTCGGCCTGCTCTAAAACATTTTGTTGGCAGGTCTAATTCAACAGCAAGTGGAGGTTCTCACAAAGAGCGGATAGGTGAGGTTTCTCGGCTCTTTTAGTAAAGTAGATTCACTATTGCACTGTACATCATATCTAATTTTTCCCCTTCTGTATTCATTGTTCAGTGCCACTTCCTCAGAAGCCTGCAACAACTTCCTTGAGAGTTGACCGATTTGTGCGCCCATTTACTTTGAAAGCTGTGCAAGAGCTTCTTGGTAGAACTGGATCTGTTTGCAGCTTCTGGATGGATGATATCAAGACCCACTGCTATGTTACAGTATGTCGCTAACTTCATTGTCTTATTTTACCTGTGCGGAATATTGTTAGAGGTGCATTTCAGCATTTGTTTGCGCCTTCTATGACCTTTTCAGGCCTTCCCAAGTTTTGCCTTTCATGTGTTACAGCTAAAATTTGCTAAATGTTAACAACAATAGTTTGTGCTTTAGCCTGTCGTTGCTAACAAATATTCTGGTGCTTTTTTACGTGGCCCTGGTAGGGGTTAATTTTTGTTCTTGGTATTCCTCTGTATGAAGGATGCAAACCTGAGATGTTAGCATTGTCGTGCCTTATTATTGGTTCAAAGAATCTCGTGATGCATTATTTGATAACGTCATGGTGTTGACTTGCCTGCTTGTCCTATTTCTGATACACAGTACTCTTCAGTGGATGAAGCTATCGCTACCAGGAATGCCGTTTACAACCTCCAATGGCCCCTAAACAATGGCAGTTACTTAGCTGCCGAATTTGTTGATCCACTTGAGGTGAAGCTTAAAATCGAACACCCTCCCCCACTGCCACTGCCTACCAGCCTCGGCAAGGATACAACGCCAAATGCAGCAGCCATCCAACAAGCGGAGGCTAACCAAACCATGCTTCACCGTGGCGCTGGTGCCGCATGGGGTCTGTCACCTACTCCACAGCCTCATACAAAGTTGTATACCACATCTAACCCCAGGTCGGAAAGGGAGGTGCTTCCACCTTCTCCAAAGCAACCGGAAACAACTATCAAGACACTTGATGATCTCTTCAGGAGGACACAGGCCTCTCCGATGATCTACTACTTGCCCTTATCGGAGGAGGAGGTGGCAGCCAAGCTCGCAGCACGCCGCAGGCGAAATTGGAGACGGTAGGGGACTCAAACCTGCTGCTCGTGCCCGGTATGTTGGTGCCTTGCTCATCTCTTATTCAGGCACAACCGGCATGGCCAGCGGATTCTCTTCCCAATATCCGACCGTTGGTATTGCAGCAGTTAACATGAAGGCTGTCGTTACTGCTTGTAATGGTTGGTGATATTTTGCGAAGCTTTGCACGGTCTTGGTCTTGGAACTCTTTTTTTTTTTTTTGAAATTCTGGTCTTGGAACTCTTGATAACTGAGTAGTCGTATTGTAAATTGAGCTAACTCTATTTTCGCTTGTCTGCCTAGCTGTTAACACGCACACGTGAATTTCCATCACCGACCCAGTCATCCTTTGGATCAGTTGGGCAATGTGCTGCGTGTATGTTCATAACCGTTGATGCTTACGATTCCTGCTGGTTGCTCTTGTTGCGGTATCAAGTTAGCATTTCTCATGTAATCGTGAGTTTCAGTCATGTATGGTTCTGAAATTTCTTTTTGAGGGAACTTGGTCTCTTTATTAACTACTCCCTCCGGAGGGAGTATAATGCTCAAATGTACAATGGCAGTGTCCCACGGCTGTAATAGCCACACATATCGACCACGATCGAGGGATATGACTACTGTAGCACTAGGTTTTTTTAGGGGGTATAAGCTAAATTGTATTGATCAAAAGTAGCATCGAGAGGAATACAAATTCGATCGTGGAGGGTGAACCAAACATGGCGCCCCTCTCCAAAGAATTCGCAAATTTAGCTAAACTATCTACATTTGTGTTCACAGCTCGCCCTTCAAAGTTGAATATATAGTTGTAGTTTGTTGCTTGGTGCTATATTTCCTTAATGATATGTCCATCTTTGAGTCCTATGCAACAATGAAATTTTGAAGCAGCATCATTGGCGAGGCACAAGGGTTCACGACAGGCTATCGCTTCCGGCGCTGCAACCTTGTTAATTCCATGGATGGTAAGGGCCGAACAGCCAAGGAAAATGCCAGTTGCATCCCTGACATTGCTGCTGCAGAGCGCGCTATGCCATTGCGAGCTAGATTGGCGTTTGCATGGATCTTCGCATATCCTGGCGGAGGTGCCTTTGGTCTTTCAGCAGCAGCGACCCTAAGTGTAACTCGGTTTCTTACCACCTTTTGCAAGATTAACTTGAGGTCTGCTATGAACCAGTTGATGAAAAAGTGTGGCCGAAGGGTGTTGATAAACTTCCTCGTGGATAATCTGTCGTTTTGCCCACCAAATAGCCCATAGTGTCACCGAGAGCCTGACGAAGGATCCATTTGATAGTGTCTCAAACTCTTAATCATTGGAAACAACCATTGCCTCGCACTAGGCTCCGTTGTTTCATACAAGTGTTCCGCTAGCTCCCCATCGACAAGTGCCCAAACACACCTTGCCATTGTACATTCAAGAAGAGAATGCCTCAAAGAATACACAGCTCCACATAAATGCACATGTTCCGATGAGCTCTAACATCCTCCGTTGGCAGTGACTTCTTTGCTAGTCTCCAAAGAAACTTACTTCTTTGCTAGTCTCCAAAGAAACTTACGTATCTTCCCTGGGACTGGTGTTTTCCATAGCAACTTCCATGATGCCGCATCTCGGTCATTATTGGACGATCCAGAAGAACCATCTAACCAAGCTTCTCTTCTTAACTTTGTTGCGTCTTGGTCATTACTATAGCACTAGGTAAGGGCTCGTCAACTGGCGGTCCTACGTGGGTTGCGGTCCACTAAGCACCCTTGTCGCTTTTTCGTAACCTGGAGCTATTCACGTCCAGAACCAGGAACAGTTCTGGGAATCTTCCCGAAAGTTTTTATCTTCTCCTTTTTTCCGCCTTTTCTCATTTTCTTGATTTTTGAGTTTATTAATTCATGAACAATTTTTCAAAATACTTTTTTCATATATGTGTTTTTATTAATTCAAAGATATTTTTAAAATTCGTGAATTGTCTTGAATTTGTGCACTTTCTAAATTTTGAGAATTGTTTTTGAATCCACAAATATTTTTCCGGATTCAATAAAGTTTTTCATATTTGTGAATTTTTTTCTTCTGAATTTGTGTTTTTTCTTGAATTCAAGAACAAACTTTATATTCTTGAACATTATTATTCACAACTTTTTTTGAATTCACGAACAAAATTTTAAGTCGTGACTATTTTCTAATTCATAGACAATATTCTATTATGCAAACAATTTTTCCAATTCATGAACAAATTTTAAATCCACGAACATTTTTTTGTTTCATGAACTTCTTTAATAATTAGAAGTATAAACACAACTTATTTTGTTTTTTAGAGCAATCCTCAAAAATAGAGAAAGCACAAATTAATATGTGAAAAAGAAATGAAAGAAAAAGATGTCCCTGTCGGACACCCAACACGTGACTCGTTGGGATTGAGAGGGTGCCGTGTTCCTAACCAGGCCCATGAACGGGTCGATGTCCTGCAATAGGGGTGTTGCGCTCCTATGACGACCTGCTCCTAGGCCTGGACAAGGATTTTAAGAATAATGTCTTTATTTAAAAAAAAATTCTCATGAATTTTAAAATAAAAAGACAAAAAAGGTAAAGAAAATATGAAAGGAATAGAGAAAGAAAGAACTGAAAGATAACTTGTAAGTCGACAAAGAAAAGCAGAAAAAACATAAGTGGGAGAAAGTTCGTTTTCCAGCAACCCACACGTGAAATAGAATACTGTTTCCCACTTCCCTCATCGATCTCTCTCATAACACACATCTCTGGCATTTCTCTCTCTCATCCCCACCATCACGCCACAAGTCCATTCATGTCCAGCTCTCGCATGCATAAAAGATAGGAGAGAGAAGGACTACATGTATCAGCTATAGCTATAGAGAGGGAGGCGACTAGAGACGATGTTTAGGAGAAGCATGATGCGGGGATACTGAGATCAACAATATCCAAGATACGGATCAGCCAGGTAAAGCAAAATGTTTGGTGTGCGAAAGGTTATATCATTGACAGATAGAGTCTGAAAAGGTACTATAGTGCCTAGGGAAAGGAGCACATGCTCGATGCCGCTGTACCAGCATTGCCAAGTAAGCACTCCCACAACGCCACGTCGCGGCCACACGTCGCCTCCTGCTCATCGACCCACACGCCAACACCAGCATGAGCCGACCAGGGGTTGACAAAACACATGGAGTAGATACCTTGCTGTCACACGGGCTTTGGCCCCGACAGCAGCAAGGAGGAGGTGGTTTCCCAGTGCAGGGTAGGGTAGGATTCGCCACTCGTGTCGCTTGCGCGGAGCGAAACAGAGTCGGTTAATTTTAGCAAGTAAGGTTGACGAACGCCTTTTAGGTGATTTACCAACTTCATTACAAGTGAGTTTGCAACCTGCAAAAGGGATTGTCCTCTCACTCAAAAAGCAAATCTTTTATTTTTTTAGGGGAGCAAATCTGTTATTTTAGTTTTTTTTGCGAAAAATCTGTTATTTTAGTGGCAAAAACTTCACGAGTCATGTTGGGCCAAGAAAAGTACTCATTCACGGGCCACGGTGGGTCAGCCCAATAATAGTTGTAACAGGAAAAGGCTCGTCCACTTCGCCGACTCTTTCTCTGTACACCCACGACGCAAGTTAGCTCTCTCCCCCTCTCCTCTCCACCCCGCATCCCCTTCCCCACGCACGCAAACGGCTTACCCCCGCCACGACCTCGCCGTCGCCTCGCCGCCACCGCGCACCGGGCAGCCAGGAATCCGCGACCGCCGCCCTTCGAATCGCCGCGATATGATGACCTCCCGGCGGGCCAGCGGCGGCAGCACCAGCAGCAGCTGCGCGCTCTGCGAGGGATCCAACCTCCCCTCCTGCTGCGCCGCGTGCGTCAACACGAGGTACGCCCCTCCGCCCCGCCCCGCCGCCCGTCCGTCCCCGATTCGATCGAAGCTCGCCCTCTCCCCTGCCTGACCCTCGCCCGCCCCCCGCCCCGGCGTCGGATTTTTTTTTGTCTGCGCAGGCTGTTCGAGTACCACGCGACGCTGCGCCTGAGGAGGAACCTCCGCGACACCCTCCAGTCCCGCATCGCCGCTCGCCTCGAGGCAAAGGTTGGTCCGTCGCTCTCGCTGTGCCCGACTCGCCAGTCCTCCAATTCAGTGCTAACTAGTTTGGGTTTCCATCTCTCAGTCTGGCAATTTCCATGTGTTTGTGCCTCGGGTCTGGAATCTATTGCCCGGCACATGCCTGAACCTAGAGTGATTTGTAGCTCACATTTAATCATTTTACAATTGGATACAATTGGTGCTGGAGAACTATACAGAAATATTATATGTTTCGAATGAAAAGTTGTACAGACAGAGTATAACTTTGGCCTGTTTCGCCTATTTCTGGCAGAGGAAAGCGGAGGAGCAGAGGATGTGGAAACTGAGCAAAGCTCACGACATCAAGGAGCTGAGGGATCGGCTCAGCGAGTTGAAGAGTCGAACTGCGTTAGGTTAATCTCTTTCACTCTTGCGGATTGTATCTTGTTACCATTTGCCAGTTTGCGGTACTGAGTTGTGGTAATTAATGTGTTTGCAGAGAAGATGAAGATCAAGCAGGCATCAAGTGATCTCAAGGTGAAAAGTGGTACATTGAATGTGGCTTTTATCACGGTAAAATTGTTTCTTTCTCTGTGTTTCTCTTTGATGAAATGTGAAATTCACTACTCCGTCTGATCCATATTTGTTGTCGCTCAAGCGGATGTATCTAGACGTATTTCAGCGCTAGATACCTCCGTTTGAGCGACAAGTAATACGGATCTGAGGGAGTACTAAGAAATTACTGATCCTGAATATATCTTTTCCACCATCTTCAGCTAAAAACGAAGCAAACCGATTCATCAACGATGCACACCAATGCCATGAAAGCAGCACAGATGGGTCTTGTAAGTCCTAACATGCCTCTTCATTTCTTACTTATTATCCAATATCCATCATTTATGCGATTATGTCTGTCGGTTTTGGTATTCTCTGGAATTGAAATACACTTTCGTGGCAGATGGCAACAACCTCCGAACGTCTGAAACGTCAGTCCAAAGCTGTAAAGCAGCTTTGCAGGTTGTTCCCAATGAGGCGAGTAAGTATTATGGTCTTGTCTGTTTTAGTGGCTTTGTGTTTTCTTCCTATATATGTATATTTTGGGATTCCTAGTGAGAACTTCAGTTGCATTCAACTTTGCTCATATTTAGAGCATGTGACTGTAACTAATTTACTTCTACATATTTCACACACCAGCTTTATATGTTAATAATTTAATTGTTGCATATTCACCTACTAAATTTTTTCACATAAAAAATGATTAATTTGATATTAATGCTACCTGAATTACCATGCATAGACAAAGATTTATATACACAATTTTCAATTTGTAGGCTATTATAGATGGAGAAAAGAAGGATGGTCACAGTGATCCGTACGATGTTATATGTGGTATTCGTCTACCTCGTGGTCTCGATCCACATTCAGTTCCATCAGAGGAGTTATCAGCTTCCTTGGGGTTATACTTCTTTCCTCAAACTACCACTTATTAGTTGTTCTGATATTATGCTCTTGATTACCAGAATGATTAAATGAATGTCCATTCTTTTATGATTCATGGTCGTAAGTAAATTGCACCCTTCCTCATTCTGTCTAATCATGTAAATACCTTATATAAGATTGTTTGTTTCTAAAAAAAAATCAGAGCGTAGAACATAGAGAAATGCATTTGATTTTCATTAGTTTATGCAAGTGAAAAATCAGGGCAAGGAGTTACATATGGAGTCTAACAGTCCTATTTGTGAGTTGTGACCAACAAGACTAACATGTTTTGTGTTATTGTAATATTATTTTATTGGGCTAGACAGATTGTTTGAGAACAGTTTGCATTTAGTACTGTGTGCATTTGGTTCTGAATGTTGGGTAACATAATTTTCTTTTTGTGACAGGTACATGTTGCAAGTCCTCAGCATTGCAATTCATATCCTATCCGCACCAGCCCTTCATGTAGCCGGTTTTGGGGTAAGATCCAACTATGTGCTCTTAATCTGTTGTCATAAGCTTACTCTTGAAGTTAGCATGCTAGTACATCTGAAGATACAATCATTCAATCCTGTCGGTCAAACAATATAAACTTCTAAGTAGTATGAATAACAACGGTCATTCTTGTCCTGTAAATGTAGTTATTTTGTCGTGAATATCTCTGTGGATATATAACTTGTATAAGCCGAGCGTAGAACCTTATACATAGTCAGCGCGATCCTTCATGTGTCATTTGTATGTATGCAAAGTATGTACATATTCTGTAAGTTCAGCCTGGTTAGATTTCTAATAGCATGAGTAGCAACATGAGCTTTCTATTGGTTATCCAGTAACTTTGTGCGGCTAATATATTATATATGTTTTGTATTAGGCTTCTTGTTCACGTGTATGGCAGCGGAGTAGCTACTGGAGCACACGACAATCCCAGAGGTACTCTGTCAAGAAAAAGGCGACATATCTCTGTCTCATTAATAATATTTAAAATCTTTATTGACGTGAGACTGTTCTCTTTTTTTCCAGCAAGGTTTACCCACTTTTTGTGCCAAGGCAAAATAATTGTTCTGTTGGAGAGGAAAATTCATGGACAGAAAGTGGTTCGGGTAACTTTGGTGTTGATTCTGTGGACTCGGATCAGAAATCCCTTTTTGACTCCAAGAGAAGCAATAGCTTCAACTTCTCAGCCGCATCTTCTCACTCCATTGAGAGGCATCAAGACTTGCAAAGAGGGATATCTTTGCTAAAGACAAGTGTTTCTGCCATCACTGCCTACTACTATAACTCATTGGGCTTGGATGTGCCACCCAATCTTTCTACTTTTGACGCATTTGCAAAGATGCTCCATATGTTATCATCTTCAAAGACCCTTCGAGCTGCTCTTGAATCAAATATCGCCTCAAGGTGCAATTCATACTGTTCTTAGAGAATGACAAGCATATATTCTGGCTCTTCCATAATCTGCGCAAATTTGCAAATTGTATCTATCTATTTTCCTTAAAACTGCCGAAAGTGTACAACTAAAGATGTTGTAGCACTATTTTGCAAATAATAAAAGGCCGTTTTAAGGGGGTGCATGAGTAAAAAAATGGTTAAATGATCCTTACAATTCTGCTTGCAGATCAGAAAAGCAGGCACAACAGCTAAACAGATCAATATGGAAGGCAAGCTCGGCCATCTCATCTAACAGCAGTATGTTGGACAGCACGCACACAGCTATCATGGTAAACTCCCACTTAGTTCTTTTTTGCTCGCATAGGATCTACTTTCAGTGCATCGCATTGCCTAATACAATCTCTGTTTTAACCAGCCGAGCTCTCTAGATAACCTCCTCCTGAACTCGAACACGAGTTTCTTGTACACCGGTAAGCCGCCGAAGCACGGCGGAGCACCCGACAGCATTGTGGACGGCTGGGACATGGTAGAGCGTGAGATCCTGCCGCCCCCGCCGTCCCAGATAGAAGACATCGCGCAGTGGGAAAGAGCGCACACCTACGCTCGCAGTGGTTCTAAAAAGAAATGACTTGCATAACCTAAGCTTTTAGAACACCGCAAGAAGCTTCAGCTAGATGGATAGATGGATGGATGTGGATGGATGTCTGATCATATGGTTTTGGTTTGTGTATGTATAGAAGAAAGCTAACCATGGCCTATGAGTTATGCAGAAGGGAAGGGCATTGTAGGGTAGAACTGATCAGCTCTGCCCCCCTGTACAGCACCTGTAATTTGTAAATATACCTGTATGGCTGTATACATAGCATTTACTGGCAATGAATAAATATAGTACCAGCTGAAATGCTGCTGCTCTTTCCTGTATCAGAAATTGAAGACTCTTATGTTGCTGCACCTCTCTACAAAAGCATCTTCTGCAAAGTAAAGTACTGTAATTATTTGCTTGAGAGATGACTCGGAAGATTTGGAAGATGGATTGTTTGTGTTTTAGCAACATATAAGTGTCACTGACGAAAAAGATACTCCACTGGCAGTGTACAAATTTTTGAGACGAGAATTTATCAACGTGTCACCGTCGGGAGGCGTTCCCTCCCTTCCAGCTCCCACCACACAACCGCCCGCCGCTCCGAGCTCCGGCTCGTCCCCCTCCCCTAACCCCTGCGCCCCAGGTCGCCGGCGATGAGCAGCCTCCGAGCCACCTCCGCCCTCCTCCACACCTACTACTCTTCCGCCGCCGCCGGCCGAGGCGGCGCCAGGCGGCTCGGGTTCGCGCCGCGGCTCCGCGTGGGCTTCCGCGTCCCGTCCAAGGCGTCGTCCGCCTTCGTGCTCGACGAGGTCGCGAGGGCGGCCGGGGGCGTGCGGAGGAGGGCGGCCACGCGCGCGGCCAGCTGGGATTCCGAGAAGTCCCCGTACGAGACGCTCGGTACGACGAAGCTATGGCCTATGATGCTAGTGAGAGAAGCGCATGCATGGATTTGCAATTATGATTTAGCATATCTGTTTTTTGCTTTTTCATGAGTTGCTGATCAGTTCAGCTGCCAAATCCTTCAATACTGCCGGGCTTCGATTATTCAAAATTTGGGAATTTGTTGCTAGATTTGGTCGTTCGAGGAGCTTGCTGCTGTGGTGGTTCTGTAGTTCGGTCCAAAACTGTGTGTTTCTCATAGTAGTAGCACTATAATGTGTCCTTGTGAGATGGCTATAGTGGTCTTAGAATTTTCTGTGTGAAGCTAATGTGTGTTGTTGTGGTTTGTAGAGCTGGAAAGGGATGCTGACGAGGAGACCATAAAGGTCGCGTACAGGAGATTGGCCAAGTTCTATCACCCTGATGGTTTGCTTCTTTACCCTTTTATGTATCCGCACAATGTGGTCGTTCTATTAACTGCGTTCCACACATTAACTTTTGTAGGCAGTATTTCTGTACTTACAATTTCACACGATTCCGACGAATATGTTGTTTGTTACTCCCTACTAAAAGAAATATAAGAGTGTTTAGATCACTAAGTAATTCATCCGCCCTTACTATTCAGACTTGGTAACTACTCCCTCTGTCCCAAAATATAAGAACGTTTTTAACACTACACTAATGTCAAAAACGTTCTTATATTATGGGACGGAGGGAGTAGTAAGTGTCGTGTTATTAAGTAAAATGTGGGTTTATGCACAAAAAAGTAGGATGTGGGCATATGCTTGTTTTTGAATGAATTCTGTTTGCCATAGTGTAAGCTTTACACATAGGTGCACGTTGATGACTATTTATTAGTTTACAGTATTGACTCAGTAATTTAATTATATTGTTGTATGATGTGGATTCAGCCATAAAACATCAATTACACCGTGTATAGATCACATTGATACTATAAATAGACTTCCAATTTTTTTTTTAATATAAGGACTTCCAGATTTTGGTGGACCAACAGTCTGATTCCTCAACTCATAGCTATTGACTGGGAAATGTGTACGAAACTGCATAAACAGAAGTTGTGATAGGCCACAGCTAACAATGAACCATGGAGGAAATTCTTGCCGTCAGAATATACTGGGCACCGTTTTTTAAAATTCATGCTATTTTGCATGCATAACCAAATAATAAGCTAATTTATTCTATCTGATTATTTTGTTGTCTCAAAGTTTATGATGGTAAGGGAACCCTTGAGGAAGGAGAGACCGCTGAAGCCCGTTTCATCAAAATCCAAGCAGCATATGAGCTGTTGATCGATGACGAAAGGAGAAAGACATACGATAAAGAGCATTTTGTGAATCCAATGAAGGTCTGAATTTCTATGGTCAACTACTTATTGTGATGATTGGCAGGAAGTTGCATGTTTGTTAATTGATTTTTGCTAATTGTCTTAAATTCATGTAGGTCTACTAGTGTTAACCGCATAATGTGAATTACATAGAGCATTTTCTTCTTCTAAGACGATTCTAAAAAAAAACGAATTTATTAAAGCTAGCACTTCTTCATCTTTGTGAGCTAACTCCTTTACCCTTGGAGCGGGGATTATCATCCAATGTATTGTTCCTAAACTGGGCCAGTGATAATGGCATTCAGGAAGAACTAATGGATGTCAATAAAAGTCTGTAACTGGAATCATGTACCATATTGAAATAATTAAACATTCTACTGTCTATTGTGTAACTAGGAGAACACAAAGAAGGATTCAAAATTCTTATATCACTATGATAATTTGAAATTGAGAGCACTGAGGTGAAAAGAAAAGAGGTATTCTTGAATGCTAAAAAATATGTTTTTCGTCAATCAGGCTTCTCAGGCATGGATGGAGTGGGTGATGAAAAAACGAAAAGCTTTCGATAAACGTGGAGACATGGCGGTAGCTGCTTGGGCCGAGCAACAACAACGAGAATTGACGCTTCGGGCGCGGCGTCTCTCTAGGTCGAAGGTAATTATAAGACAATTATCCTGCATGGTGTACTATGGTTTACTTAGAACCACTGGATCCAGGTTGACCCAGAGGAGGAAAGGAGATTACTCGCCAAGGAAAGGAAGGCTTCTATGGAGTTCTACAGCACAACTCTAAAAAGACATACCCTCGTATTACGGAAGAGGGACATCATGCGCAAGAGAGAAGAGGAAGACAAGATGAGTGAGATCAGTAGACTTCTAGCTGCCGAGGGGCTTGAGTTAGATACAGACGAAGATGATGATGACACAACTTTCTTGAAGTAATTCTATCCAGTATTTACCCGCCAATTATATCCACCCCCGTCCCAGAAGCCCTGGAAGGTTTCCTTGAAGTTGCTTCCATCGCACTGAAGTATATAAGGCAAGAAAATTCGGCCTTGTTGAGCATGATGAGTTGTATATTGATAACTGTTGGATCGGAAAATCCTATCTGCGCAGATGTAGGATTGTCCCATGGAGCAGAAAGAGGAGGAATGTGAAGTGATTCTTCAGTGCTGATTGCCGCAGGCCAGCAGTGTAATCGGCGAAGGCTGGATACAAGACTTGCAAGAGCTACGACTATCAGGTGTGTATACTTGTTACATGCAAGATGTAATTATGTTAAGGTGGTATCCAGGCGCTGTTACCAGCTGCTTGTAACCGTGGCCCTGTGCTATACTACTGTAGAAGGCAGATGAAGCAGCCAGGTTTGTGTTTCAGCCTAGATTCTTCCCGTGGCCGGGCACTGTTTCATTACCTGTTATAGTACTACAATGCATGATTCGCTTGTCGTCCTTGTTAAAATCTGAAGGCTTCTGAATGATGATGAATACTACCAAGTGATTGCTAGTAACGTGAATATACACATTGTCGCATGCCTGTCTGATGGTGAAACCTCCTGCCGCTTCTTCCAATTCCTCTCAAATTTTCTGATTGATTTTATTTTGACACAAAAGAGAATATATTTATATCACGGAGCCACTACGACAAAGCAATGTCCTAAAAACATTACAGATGCACACGACCTAAAAAGAAGAAAAAGCGGACGATCCTGCTACAGTGATCAATTCTTTGTAACAGTAGCACAAAACACCATGAAGACAACACCTGAAGTCCAAATTCTTCACAAGACAACATCTGAAGTCCAAATTCTCCACAAGCGACACCTCCAGAAAAGAAACAGTGCACAAGCGCCGCCGCCGCCCGATCATAGGTCTTAGGTTTTCACCTTGGAGAAACTCCGCGCTCTAAAAAATAATGCCTTCAACAAGGTCAACACCTGAAGTCCAAATTCTCCACAAGCGAAGCCTCCAAGAAAGAAATAGTGCACAAGCGCCGTTGCCGCCTGATCATAGGTATTAGGTTTCCACCCTGAAGAAAATCCACGCTCTAAAAAACAATGCCTTTAACAAGGTCACTGCCAGGCTCATCCAATTAAGGCAGTACTTGGGTTTTCACCTTGAAAGCTAAGACTTTCTGCACTCCTCCTGTTTTGTCGGCCTCACTTACCGATGCCATTTCTACAAGTCACGAAACACCAAGCAAAGTCGTCATCGCCTGGAAGATTCGATCCACCATTACTAGGCCTCAAACCTTAGCCACCATGATCTTCTCCGCTACTGTCTTCACCATGGAAATTGACATACCGACATGTCCCATAATGTCAACAGACAACTAAGCTTCGTGTCACGCCCTCTCGAAGCCACACAGGCTGAAATAGGGGCGGGCACGACCAAATCCCATCCGATCCAGCAATCTACAGGCGTCAAGCACCCAAAGAAGATCTCCCACAGAGCCTTCCGGAACTCATCAACGACCAGATCAAAGAGGGCCGACATCAAGCAGAACACCGTCTTGGCGCAAGAAGAACCCTAGGTCTACCTCCATTGTTGAAGCAAAACCAGTAGGCTCCCACGCCGCCGGTCGGAACAGTGGAGGAGAAGGCAACCGCGACGCCGCCTGCGGGAAAGCACTACTCGCCCATGCCTCGCCGCTCCGGCTCGCGCCAGGCCACAACAACTGACAACCATCGCCACGATCTTTAGGTGGCAGCCGAAAAGTAGCGGTGAGCCATAACCTAGGGTTTCCGAAAGATCCCCCAAATCTACACACCTCCGCCGCCAAATCGTCGCCACGAGGACCTCCTGTGATGAACCTGGGTTCGGGATCCCGTGATCCACCGCTCCTAGGCGCCGCCACAAGGAGCCTCCTCCGGATCCATCATCCCCGGTGGAGGGGGCGGAATCACCGCCATGTTCGGAGCCGCCGCTCCAGGATCCTTGCGCCGCAGATCGGACGCCTCCCTTGCCGAAGCCACCCTTCACGTTGCGCCAACAAGCAATGCCACGCCGCCAGGAGAAGCACCCGAAGGAAGAGGGCGTGCAGCCGATCCGATCCGCCGCCATGCGCTAGCCCTCCCAACTACGCCATGGTCGCGAGGCGCCAGGGCCCCGTTGTCCCCCTCACTGGCGGTGCACGGGAATTCCCGGCAGCCTCATCTGGGGATGACGAGGGGAGGGAGAGGATGGAGGAGGTGGTGGCTAGGGTTTCTCCCCCGGTAGCCCCACGGGAGGCGACGCGAGGGGGGATGAGAAGGAGATAGATAATTTTCTGATTGATTGGTTGGTTTATTTGTTAAGTACTCCCTCGGTAACTCAATTTTTGATAGTATGACAATTTTTGATAGTATGACAGGCAAATAATTTTGTTCGGAAATATTTCAGTTCTGCGAGATTTCCACGCGAATGCATTGGCTGTCATTGGTGAGGTGCATGGATCTTAAACTAGACTTGAAGCACATGAGACGAGACACGTAAAGCTGTGAGCTCGTTCGCTAAAACAGAGCAGTGACGCGAACACTCTCTTGTCCGCACTTGCTCTTGTCCCCGCCGCATGTCTCTCTGCTATTCAGACTTTGCTCTTACGTCCTTCCCGCTGCTTTATGGTGTACAGATGCTAATAAAAACATAATGTGACAAAACAATTAAAAAGAGGAGAGAGTATTATGATGCCCTAGGAAGAAAAGATGCTAAGAGCAACTCTAGCAGAGCCGCTATATCCACCCGACCTACAAAATAACCGCCCATATACATTACCAGGACGGAAAAAACATCCCGAACAGATACCGTATATTCGGTCGGTCGCAACACCGCATTCTCTTTTATGCGGAGCTCTAAAAAAATCGCCCACAACCCTCAAATCTCCAGTTTTCCCCTTCTTTATGGTTTTCTCTATCCCACGCGCGACTTGGCGGGAGGGAAAACGCGCCCGCCGTTCCGCCCCGCCTTCTACCCAAATCTTCGATGACTTTTGCTTCCTACAACCACCTCGCGCCATGGAGAGCTTCGTCTGTCCTCACCTGTGATACGTCTTCATTGTATCTACTTTTTCGAACATTTTTCTCTTGTTGGACTTTGATTTGCATGATTTGAACGAAACTAACCCGGATTAACGTTGCTTTTAGCAGAACTACCTTGATGTTATTTTTGTGGAGAAATAAAAGCTTTCAGAATTGGATGAAACTTTACGAGGATATTTTATGGAATATATAAAAAATACTGGAGCAAAGAACTGCCGGAGGGGGCCACATGTAAGCCACAAGCTCAGGGGGCGCCCCACCCTCCAGTGCATGCCTTGTGAACTTGTGGGCCCCACGGGTCCTCTTCTAACCTAATTTTAAGCCTAAACGTATTGTCTTCCCGAGAAAAAAAATCAAAAAGAAAGCTTTATCATGTTTTACGATACAGAGCCGCCGCCACTTCCCGTTCTTCGTCTGAAGCCCTAATCTGGAGTCCGTTTGGGGCTCGAGAGTGAGGGATTCGTCGCCTTCGTCATCACCAACCTTTCTCCATCAACTATTTCATGATGCTCACCGCTGGGAGTAAGTAATTCCTTTGTAGGCTTGCTGGACAATGATGTAGATGGATGCGAGTCAATTTGTTAGGGCATGTTCCCTAATATCCACTATGTTCCGAGATTGATGTTGCTATGACTTTGCCATGCTTAATGCTTGTCACTAAGGCCCGAGTGCCATGATTTCCGATCTGAACACTTAGCTTTTCAGGATTATTTATATGAGATGTTGATCTTACCTGCAAGTTATATGCACATACTATTTTTTGAACCCCAGACTCCAAAATGACAATAATTGTGATACTCTTCAGGGATGACTGTAATTTGAGAAGTTTATGTATTTACTATTTGCTAATGCTTTGTTTTGGTTCTCCGTTAGACGGAGTGCCTTAATTACCCTTACTTTCCAATAGGACCCCGCTGCCATGGGAGGGTAGGACAAAAGTTGTCATGCAAGTTCTTATTGCAAGCACGTATGACTATATATGGAATGCATGCCTACACATGATTGATGAATTGGAGCTATTGTATATCGCTCTAGGTTGTGACTGTTACATATTGAATTTCATCCAAATATCCATCGCTGCTCCACGGCCTACGCTTTAGTACTACTGTTGTTACTCAAGTTACTATTACTGCTGCTTCTACAAATCTGCTACCACTGCTACTACAGTACTACTGTTACTGTTGCTCTACTATTACTACTATCATATTACTGTGTTACTAATAAAATTGCTACAGGGAATTGATTCTCAGGTGTGGTTGAATTGACAACTCAACTACTAAGGCTTATACATATTCTTTCACTTCCCTTGTGTTGAATCAATAAATTTGGGTGAAATACTACCCTCGAAGACCGTTCTGACCCCCTACACTTGTGGGTGATCAACCCGCATCTCCTGCACCAAGATTAGAGCTTGGGGCACCATTTATTGCCACTGGCGGGCTGCAACCGCCATCGCCCTGGATCCTGCTGGGAGCTTTGATTGGTGCTTCGTTATAACTTGTTCTTCTCTTCGTGCCTCCTCGTGAATCAAGAATGATATCCCACCACATCAAAAGATAAAGGAGAGAGAATTTGCACTTCAGAATGCAAGATGAAAACTGCTTGAACTCTGAAAACAACACATGTGTTCAACATCATGTATCTTTAGGAGTATAGCTTGCCGAATCTTAACTTCGAGAAAGAATCTTGAAGAACACTTCAAGAATGAAAGAAAATTTTGACTACCACCATGACGAGCCTTGATACATCCATTTTGCATCATGCTTTTATATCGATATTTATTGCATTATGGGCTGTTATTACACATTATGTCACAATACTTATGCCTTTTCTCTCTTGTTTTACAAGGTTTACATGAATGCCGGCAGTTGGAATCCTGGGCTGGAAAAATAGCAAATATTAGAGACCTATTCTGCACAACTCCAAAAGTCCTGAAACTCCAGAAAGTCAGTTTTGGAATATATTAAAAATATCGGGCGAAGAAAGCACCAGAGGGGGTGAAGGAAATATGCCCTAGAGGCAATAATAAAGTTGTTATTTATATTTCCTTATATCATGATAAATGTTTATTATTCATGCTAGAATTGTATTAACCGGAAACTTAGTACATGTGTGAATACATAGACAAACAGAGTGTCACTATTATGCCTCTACTTGACTAGCTCGTTAATCAAAGATGGTTAAGTTTCCTAGCCATGGACAAGAGTTGTCATTTGATGAACGTGATCACATCATTAGAGAATGATGTGATTGACTTGACCCATCCGTTAGCTTAGCACTATGATCGTTTAGTTTATTGCTATTGCTTTCTCCATAACTTATACATGTTCCTATGACTATGAGATTATGCGATTCCCAAATACCGGAGGAACACTTAGTGTGCTATCAAACGTCACAACGTAACCGTGTGACTATAAAGATGCTCTACAGGTGTCTCCGATGGTGTTTGTTGAGTTGGCATAGATCGAGATTAGGATTTGTCACTCAGTGTATTGGAGAGGTATCTCTGGGCCCTCTCGGTAATGCACATCACTATAAGCCTTGCAAGCAATGTGACTAATGAGTTAATTACGGGATGATGTATTACAGAACGAGTAAAGAGACTTGCCGGTAACGAGATTGAACTAGGTATTGAGGTACCGATGATCGAATCTCGGGCAAGTAACATACCGATGACAAAGGGAACAACGTATGTTGTTATGCAGTTTGACCGATAAAGATCTTCGTAGAATATGTAGGAACCAATATGAGCATCTAGGTTCCGCTATTGGTTATTGACCGGAAGTGAGTCTCGGTCATGTCTACATAGTTATCGAACCCGTAGGGTTCGCACGCTTAACGTTCATGACGATCGGTATTATGAGTTTATGTGTTTTGATGTACCGAAGGTAGTTCGGAGTCCCGGATGTGATCACGGACATGACGAGGAGTCTCGAAATGGTTGAGACATAAAGATCGATATATTGGAAGGCTATGTTTGGACATCAGAATGGTTTCGGGTGAGTTCGGGCATTTACCGAAGTACCGGGGGGTTACCGGAACCCCCCGGGGAGTGTATGTGCCTTATTGGGCCTTAGTGGGAGTGTGACGCCCCGAGACCGATGTGCCAGGTGTCTTCCAGTTATTCGCTGTTGTTGCCTTGTCATTTGCTTGCGTGTCATGCATTTCATATCATGTCATCATATGCATTGCATCATCATGTTTTTCAAAACTTGCATCTGTCCCGGTCTCCCAGTTCCTTTCGTTGTCCGTTCTGAGTCCAGACACACTTGCACGCGCCCGCGGCATGTCCGAAATAGTATTTTATAAGTGGCCGGAAAAGGTTCTCGGAATGGGATGAGAGTTGGCGTGCGATCTTGTTATGTTGTCAGTAGGCCGCCTGCCAAGTTTCATCGCATTCGGAGTCCGTTTGACGCCCCAACGGATAACTATAGCGACATTATAGTCGGTCAAATCGTCGAACGTTTTCGGTCTCTGGAAACAGTCGCCGGGCCTCTATCTCTTCTCTTCTCTCAGCCTGAGGACTTCTGCACAGCCCACTGCCTACCGTTAGGCCCAACCTAGGCTCTCTCGTCAGTCCGCGGACCTCCTCGCGCGCGCGTCCGAAAAGCTGTCCCGGACCCGACCCGGACTGTCGTCACCGTTGTGTCCGGATCATCCCCAAACATCTACAAAACATCTCTGTTTTCTTGTTTGGGCTCCCTAGCCTATTTTTTCCCGACCGTCCGATTACGATCGGAGGAACGGATTAGCCCCTAAACTCCCCCTCTTTCCTTATATATATATACTCCCTAGTCTAAATCTAGACCAAACCCTAGAAACTAGGGATCTTGTCCCATCCTCCGCCGCCGCCAACCCACTATGGCTGTGTTTGTTTGGGCTTCAGTTTCAACAGATTCAGCTGTGGACTTGCTGTGCTGGGAAAACTGCTGTGCCACGGAAACAGCTGTAGTAAAGGTTAGCTGTTTGGCAACGCAGCTGTGGAAACGACTCTGAGCTGATGAAAAGCCTAAAATGCCCTTAGAGTATTGAGATCAGTGTAACTTGTTGATTTAGTGCTAATAGATTGTTTAAATGGTATCTTGACTGACATGGAATGATTTGTTCTATGGTAATGCATAAAATCTTTCATAAAAATATTTTTCTCACTTTCTTGCTCATATATACATAGAGTAATAGTGAGTAAAAGAATTATGTTGTCACATCGCTACTCCATGCAAGTCACAATTGCCCGTACAATACAAAAGATAGTCCATATGACTAATAATCCGTACAAAAGAGAGCTAAAGGATTAGACTGTCCATATAATTCATAATCCGTACATACTAGGGCCAACCAGAGGAGGAGGGGCAGGAGCAACTGGAGGAGAAGGGGGAGGATGAGCCTTGCTGGAGCTAGATGCTTCTTTTATACTTTCAGCCGTTACACATATCGCATCACTAGCCTTCTTGTACATCTGAACAAATGGGTTCTTCTCATCTAGAGCAGAAAAATCATCTTTACAGGACTTGGTCTTGCGCTGCTTCTTTGGTTTTGCTTTGATGACTTCATCATCATCCTCTGCACTATCAGAGTCATCGTCAATAGTGACTTCCTCCTTGTCCAATGGTATCTCACCGGGGATAGCGGACTCGGCACCGGTGACATGACGATCATCAAACATGAGGTCCATTTCAGCCAAGTTGGGTGGTCCTGCATTCCTATACTTTGCATGCTCTGGGTGTTTCTGGAAAATAGCAAAAGAACAAAAGGTCAGATAAATGGATAATTAAGATAATATAAAACCCAATGTAAATACTATGAGTAACATGAACTTACCATTAGGTGAGTGTTCCACCAATCAGTATCAGCATCAATGGTTCCTAGCTTAGCATTCCATCCAAGTCCAGATGCGTCAATTTGCAATTGTTTCCATTGACAATACATAGTTTTGAGATTTTCCCATCTATTCTTGAATTGCATCCTCACATAACTTTTCTTAGTTATCTGCAACCAGCTCTCCCCCAAATTCTTATATCCTCTAGGACTCAAGAACGCCCCCAGACTATGGCCTGCTTCAACTTCCCTCGCACACAACTCGCAAAATATCCTAGTATGGTATGCATCCCAAAGTGCCTTGTCTGTCTTGTCTCCCTTATCCGCCTTCCTAGCTGCCTTCTTCGCTGTCTTCTCCATCTAGTTCATTTTCACCATAATTTATACCAGCATACAAAATATCCAGCATGTATAGCAACCAAGCAACAAGGCTACGCTGATTTATCCTCCAGCACACGGAAGAACTGGTATAGCAAACAAGCATGTGCAGCAAGCAAACAAGCATGTCCAGCAAGCAAACTGAGCATCCGCATGTACATCAAGCAGAGCATCCATAGCAACAGAAAGCTTGAAATCTTTATTTACCCATCAATGTACAATAAGCATGCATCATGTATCAAGCCTCAAGCAAGCAGAGCATCCACATCAAGCATTATGCAGCATGTACAGCAAGCAGAGCATCCACATCAAGCATTATGCAGCATATACAGCAAGCAGAGCATCCACAAAGAATAAAATTTTCCGCCAAGAAATGCTCACCACAGCCGATGACATGGGTGCATGAGGGAGTGGGCATCGGAGGCCGGCGGTGGATGAAGGCGAGTGGAGGCGGTGGAGGGGACCGACGAGTAGGGATGACGGCGAGTGGAGGCAGCGGCGGCTCCCGCGGCGGATGACGGCGAGTGGAGGCGGTGGATGACGGCGACGGCAGGGGCTCTTGCGGCGGCGAAGAGTGGAGGGCCGGAGGCTCTTGCGGCGGCGGCTCTTGCGGTGGTGGCGGCGGAACCCTAGGCTCTTGTGGCGGCGGCGGCTCTTGCGGTGGCGTGCGTGTGTTAGTGATGAAGGAGACGAGACGGGGATCGACTGAAACAGGGCATCGGGGCATTCCTTTCGTAATTGGGCTGAATTAACAAGGGCATCGGTGGGAATTTCACTGCGGCAAAACAGTTTCCGGGTCGAAGCACGGCTCGGCTCGCTTCAACCAGTACCACGTAAAAACGACTGAAACAGTTTTGGACTGTGAGCCCAAAACAACTTCGTTTTAGCTGTTTGTTACGGCTTCAGCTTATTTCTACCGGAAACTAGTCTCTAAAACCTAAACAAACACAGCCTATCTCCTCTGCCTTGGGATCCCCTCTCGATCCAAACCACCAACCGAAGCCATCACTTTTCTCCATGTTTTCCAGATCGGACCAACCACTCGTCGCCTGCCCGATCCACCACTGCAGTCAGCCCGAGTGCTCGTGGATCGAGCGCTACCTCTAGCCGCAGCCGCGTGGAGCTCCTTTGTACCTGAGCTGCACCAGGCCCCGAACCGCCTCGAGCTCCCACACCTCCACCTCGTCACTGCCTCGCCTCGCCGGAGCTGCCTTCCCCGCCTGCGAGCACCTTCACCAGACCGCCTCCGGCCAGGTCGCGCCGCCCCTGCCTCGCCTCCTTCCTTTCCCTGCTCTCTCCCGGTCTCTCAATCTTCTCGTTCTTCTCTGTCCCGCAGGTAGCCATGGCTCCAACTGTACCCTGCCGATCTGCTTCGCTGTCGCCGGGAATGGAGCCTCCACAGCGGGATCTGCCCGGATCCGTTCCTCTCCGGTCCTCCTCGTTGCCCTCGCCTGCCGGAGTCGCTGCCGCCCTGTCGTTGACTTCGGGCGCAGCCGTCCCTGTCTCATGCTCCTGCGCCTGTGCCTGACATGAGGAGGACGAGTGCCTCAACACCCTGCATCGCTAGCACGTTGGACCGGCCTGCGAGGTCCAACACTGCGCAAGGCCCAGCGCGCCAGCACCCCTCTGCGGCCTGCCTTGGCCTCTCCGGCGAACCGGGCCGAAGCCAAGGGGTGAGCTGCTCCCCAGCGCCTCTCTGTTGGCCTAAGAACAAATTCGGCCCGATATATATTTTTCTGCTATGAACGAATTTTGCTATTTACAGAAAAACTGCACATTTACAGATTACCCCTTGCTGTTCATGCATTTAATAACTAATTAACCATGCATCGGATTAAAACAAACTTTATATAAAATATGCTTAGTTTTTCATCTAGTTTCATAATATGTCATTTTCATCTATGTTTAAAATGCTTAAAATGATGTTTGTTTAAATTTGCTCATATGGCATGCTAAAATGATTTAATTGATAACTAAATAACCATAGCTCCAAACCTAACAAACTTTATATGTAAATGGGGTAGAAAAATGCATAGTTTAACTTGGTGGCATCACTTTGCATGTTTAACAACTCTAAAATATGGTTTATGGCAGAACAATACCAAATCCTTAAATTGCACATGGGGATTTTTCCGGACTTGTTGTTTGTTGTTCCGGCCTCATTTAAACTTGCCTACATAGGTAGTTTTCTTATGCTTCTCCCTCTTGCCATGTTTAACAACATTTAATATTGTTGGGTACATAAACAAGATCGAACTAAATAAGTCACGTGGTGTTTCGTCAATATGCAACGGAGTTGCATATTGAGCTCCACTTAATTTGTAGGGTTGCTTGTGCACTTTGCCATGCCATGCTTCATTAAACCGGACATGCATCATGCCATGATTATGTGATGGTTGTTTACCATGATTGTTTGCTTCTTTCTGGTGTTGCTTCTTCAGGTTGGTTCCGATAACATCGTGTTGTGAGGATTCGTTCGACTACGTCCGTTTATCTTCTTCATGGACTCGTTCTTCTTCCTTGCAGGATTTCAGGCAAGATGACCATACCCTCGAAATCACTTCTATCTTTGCTTGCTAGTTGCTTGCTCTTTTGCTATGCCTATGCTACGATACCTACCACTTGCTTTATCATGCCTCCCACATTGCTAAGCCAAGCCTCTAACCCACCTTGTCCTAGCAAACCGTTGTTTGGCCATGTTACCACTTTGCTCAGCCCCTCTTATAGCGTTGTTAGTTGCAGGTGAAGATTGGAGCTGGTTCCATGTTTGGAACATGGTTATTTTGTTGGGATATCACAATATCTCTTATTTAATTATTGCATCTATATACTTGGTAAAGGGTGGAAGGCTCGGCCTTATGCCTGGTGTTTTGTTCCACTCTTGCCGCCCTAGTTTCCGTCATATTGGTGTTATGTTCCCGGATTTTGCGTTCCTTACACGGTTGGGTTATAATGGGAACCCCTTGACAGTTCGCCTTGAATAAAACTCCTCCAGCAAGGCCCAACATTGGTTTTACCATTTGCCACCTAGCCTTTTCTTTCCCTTGGGTAGGCCTACCCAAGGGTCATCTTTATTTAAACCCCCGGGCCAGTGCTCCTCTGAGTGTTGGTTCAACCTGTCAGCTGCCGGTGGCCACCAGGGGCAACTTTGGGCTGGCCTACCGGAATCTTGGACAATCCGGTGTGCCCTGAGAACGAGATATGTGCAGCTCCTATCAGGATTTGTCGGCACATTTGGATGGCTTTGCTGGTTTAGTTTTACCATTGTCGAAATGTCTTGTAACCGGGATTCCGAGCCTGATCGGGTCTTCCTAGGAGAAGGAATATCCTTCGTTGACCGTGAGAGCTTGTGATGGGCTAAGTTGGGACACCCCTGCAGGGATTTGAACTTTCGAAAGCCGTGCCCGTGGTTATGGGCAGATGGGAATTTGTTAATGTCCGGTTGTAGAAAACCTGAAACCTTAACTTATTTAAATGCATCAACCGCGTGTGTTACCGTGATGGTCTCTTTCCGGCGGTGTCCGGGAAGTGAACACGGTGTTGGAGTTATGCTTGACGTAGGTTGTTCTAGGATCACTTGATCATAGATTTCTCGAACATGCTTTTCCCTCTCTTCTCGCTCTCATTTGCGTATGTTAGCCACCATATATGCTAGTGCTTGCTGCAGCTCCACCTCACATACCTTTTCCCTACCTATAAGCTTAAAAAGTCTTGATCGCGAGGGTGTGAGATTGCTGAGTCCCCGTGACTCACAGATACTTCCAAAACCAGTTTGCAGGTGCCGATGAAACCGTGCAGGTGACACTACCGAGCTCAAGGAGGAGCTCGATGAAGACCGTGTTCGTTATGTTGTTCCGTTTTTCAGTTGTTCAGTAGTGGAGCCCAGTTGGGACGATCGGTGATCTGTGTAGCATTTGGGGTAGTCTTCTTTTATTTTGGTTCCGTAGTCGGACCTTGATTGTTTCTGGATGATGTAATGTTAAATTCATGTATTGTGTGAAGTGGCGACTGTAAGCCAACTATGTATCTCTTTCCCTTATTTATTACATGGGTTGTGTGAAGATTACCTCACTTACGACTTTGCTTTCAATGCGGTTATGCCTCTAAGTCGTGCTTCGACACGTGGGAGATATAGCCGCATCGAGGGCGTTACAGGGAGAGAGGAGGAGGCGGCCAAGGTGGAGGGCGCCCCCCAAGCCCAATCCAAATTGGGTGGGGGCCGCCCCCCCTTCCTTCCCTCTCTCTCCCCTTCCTTCCTCTCCCACTCCAACTAGGGAAGAGGGAATCCTACTCCCACCGGGAGTAGGACTCCCCCCCTTGGGCGCGCCATGGGAGGGCCGGCCCTCCCCCTCCTCCACTCATTTATATACGGGGGAGGGGGGCACCCCATAGACACACAAGTTGATTGTTAGCTGTGTGCGGTGCCCCCTTCACAGATTTTCACCTCGGTCATATCGTTGTAGAGCTTAGGCGAAGCCCTGCGTCGGTAACTTCATCATCACCATCAGCACGCTGTCGTGCTGACGAAACTCTCCCTCGACCTCAGCTGGATCTAGAGTTCGTGGGACGTCACCGAGCTGAACGTGTGCAGATCGCGGAGGTGCCGTACCTTCGGTGCTAGGATCGGTCAGATCGTGAAGACGTATGACTACATCAACCGCATTGTCATAACGCTTCCGCTTACGGTCTACGAGGGTACGTGGACAACACTCTCCCCTCTCATTGCTATGCATCACCTAGATGGATCTTGCGTGTGCGTATGATTCTTTTTTGAAATTACTGCGTTCCCCAATAGTGGTATCAGAGCCAGGTCTATGCGTAGATGTTATATGCATGAGTAGAACACAAATGAGTTGTGGGCGTGAGTATATACATATTGCTTGACGTCACTAGTTGATTCTTGATTGAGAAGTATTGTTGGATGAAGCGTCTCATACCGACATTACGCGTACGCTTACGCGGGACTGGTTCTACCGACGTGCTTCGCACACAGGTGGCTAGTGGGTGTCTGTTTCTCCAACTTTAATTGAATCGGATTCAATAAACAGGGTTCTTTCTGAAGATCAAAAAGCAACCACTCTACCGCGTTGTGGTTTTTGATGCGTAGGTAAGAACGGTTCTTGCCCAGCCCGTAGCAGCCACGTAAAACTTGCAACAACAAAGTAGAGGACGTCTAACTTGTTTTTGCAGGGCATGTTGTGATGTGATATGTTCAAGACATGATGCTAAATTTTATTGTATGAAATGATCATGTTTTATAATAGAGTTTCGACAACTAGCAGGAGCCATATGGTTGTCGCTTTATTGTATGAAATGCAATCGCCATGTAATTGCTTTACTTTATCACTAAGCGGTAGCGATAGTCGTAGAAGCAATAGTTGGCGAGATGACAACGATGCTACGATGGAGATCAAGGTGTCAAGCCAGTGACGATGGTGATCATGACGGTGCTTTGGAGATGGACATCAAAGGCACAAGATGATGATGGCCATATCATATCACTTATATTGATTGCATGTGATGTTTATCCTTTATGCATCTTATTTTGCTTAGTATGATGGTAGCATTATAAGATGATCTCTCACTAAATTTCAAGGTATAAGTGTTCTCCCTGAGTATGCACCGTTGCTACAGTTCGTCGTGCCGAGACACCACGTGATGATCGGGTGTGATAAGCTCTACATTCACATACAACGGGTGCAAGCCAGTTTTGCACACGCGGAATACTCGGGTTAAACTTGACGAGCCTAGCATATGCAGATATGGCCTCGGAACACTGAGACCGAAAGGTCGAGCGTGAATCATATAGTAGATATGATCAACATAATGATGTTCACCATTGAAAACTACTCCATCTCACGTGATGATCGGACATGGTTTAGTTGATATGGATCACGTGATCACTTAGATGATTAGGGGGATGTCTATCTAAGTGGGAGTTCTTAAGTAATAATGATTAATTGAACTTTAATTTATCATGAACTTAGTACCTGATAGTATTTTGCATGTCTATGTTGTTGTAGATAGATGGCCTGTGCTGTTGTTCCGTTGAATTTTAATGCATTCCTAGAGAAAGCTAAGTTGAAAGATAATGGTAGCAACTACACGGACTGGGTCCGTAACTTGAGGATTATCCTCATTGTTGCATAGAAGAATTACGTCCTGGAAGCACCGCTAGGTGCCAAATCCCATACAGGAGCAACTCCGGATGTTATGAACACCTGACAGAGCAAAGCTTATGACTACTCGATAGTTCAGTGTGCCATGCTTTACGGCTTAGAACCGGAACTTCAACGACGTTTTGAACGTCATGGAGCATATGAGATGTTCCAGGAGTTGAAGTTAATATTTCAAAAGAATGCCCGGATTGAGAGATATGAAGTCTTCAATAAGTTCTACAGCTGCAAGATGGAGGAGAATAGTTCTGTCAGTGAGCATATACTCAAGATGTGTGGGTACTGCAATCACTTGACTCAACTGGTCACTGGAAACGGAACTGCCCCAAGTATTTGGCGGATAAGAAGGATGGCAAGGTGAACAAAGGTATATGTGATATACATGTTATTGTTGGAAATATGCCCTAGAGGCAATAATAAAAGCATTATTATTATATTTCCTTGTTCATGATAATTGTCTTTATTCATGCTATAATTGTATTATCCGGAAATCGTAATACATGTGTGAATAACAGACACCAACATGTCCCTAGTAAGCCTCTAGTTGACTAGCTCGTTGATCAACAGATAGTCATGGTTTCCTGACTATGGACATTGGATGTCATTGATAACGAGATCACATCATTAGGAGAATGATGTGATGGACAAGACCCAATCCTAAACATAGCACAAGATCGTATAGTTCGTCTGCTAGAGTTTTTCCTATGTCAAGTATCTTTTCCTTAGACCATGAGATCGTGTAACTCCCGGATACCGTAGGAGTGCTTTGGGTATACCAAACGTCACAACGTAACTAGGTGACTATAAAGGTAGACTACGGGTATCTCCGAAAGTGTCTGTTGGGTTGACACGGATCAAGACTGGGATTTGTCACTCCGTATGACGGAGAGGTATCACCGGGCCCACTCGGTAATGCATCATCATAATGAGCTCAAAGTGACCAAGTGTCTGGTCACGGGATCATGCATTACGGTACGAGTAAAGTGACTTGCCGGTAACGATATTGAACGAGGTATTGGGATACCGACGATCGAATCTCGGGCAAGTAACATATCGATTGACAAAGGGAATTGCATACGGGGTTGATTGAATCCTCGACATCGTGGTTCATCCGATGAGATCATCGTGGAGCATGTGGGAGCCAACATGGGTATCCATATCCCGCTGTTGGTTATTGACCGGAGAGTCGTCTCGGTCATGTCTGCTTGTCTCCCGAACCCGTAGGGTCTACACACTTAAGGTTCGGTGACGCTAGGGTTGTGAAGATATGTATATGCAGTAACCCGAATGTTGTTCGGAGTCCCGGATGAGATCCCAGACGTCACGAGGAGTTCCGGAATGGTCCGGAGGTAAAGAATTATATATAGGAAGTGCTGTTTCGGCCATCGGGACAAGTTTCGAGGTTATCGGTATTGTACCGGGACCACCGGAGGGGTCCCGGGGGCCCACCGGGTGGGGCCACCTGTCCCGGGGGGCCACATGGGCTGTAGGGGGTGCGCCTTGGCCTAGATGGGCCAAGGGCACCAGCCCCACTAGGCCCATGCGCCTAGGGTTTCCATGGGGGAGGAGTCCACCTAGTGGAAGGCACCCCTAGGTGCCTTGGGGGGGAGGGAAACCTCCCCTTGGCCGCCGCACCTAGGAGATTGGATCTCCTAGGCTGCGCACCACCCCCCCTTGGCCCTCCTATATATAGTGGGGGAGAGGAGGGACTTGATACACCAGCCCCTGGCGCCTCCCTTTCCCCCCGTTACATCTCTCCCTCGTAGTATAGGCGAAGCCCTGCTACTGTGACGCCCTGCATCCACCACCACGCCGTCGTGCTGCTGGATCTTGATCAACCTCTCCTTCCTCCTTGCTGGATCAAGAAGGAGGAGACGTCTCCCGTCCCGTACGTGTGTTGAATGCGGAGGTGCCGTCCGTTCGGCGCTTGGTCATCGGTGATTTGGATCACGTCGAGTACGCCTTCCTCATCCCCGTTCTTTGAACGCTTCCGCGCGTGATCTACAAAGGTATGTAGATGCATCCGATGACTCGTTGCTAGATGAACTCCTAGATGGATCTTGGTGAAACGAGTAGGAAATTTTTTGTTTTCTGCAACGTTCCCCAACAGTGGCATCATGAGCTAGGTCTATGCGTAGTTCTTCTTGTGCGAGTAGAACACAATTTGTTGTGGGCGTAGATTTGTCAACTTTCTTGCCGCTACTAGTCTTATCTTGCTTCAGCGGTATTGTGGGATGAAGCGGCCCGGACCAACCTTACACGTACGCTTACGTGAGACCGGTTCCACCGACTAACATGCACTAGTTGCATAAGGTGGCTGGCGGGTGTCTGTCTCTCCTACTTTAGTTGGAGCGGATTCGATGAACAGGGTCCTTATGAAGGGTAAATATAAGTTGACAAATCACGTTGTGGCTTTAACATAGGTAAGAAGACGTTCTTGCTAGAACCCTAATTCAGCCACGTAAAACTTGCAACAACAATTAGAGGACGTCTAACTTGTTTTTGCAGCAAGTGGTTTGTGATATGATATGGCCAAAGTTGTGATGAACGATGAATGATCTATATGTGATGTTCATGCTATTGTAATAGGAATCACGACTTGCATGTCGATGAGTATGACAACCGGCAGGAGCCATAGGAGTTGTCTTTATTCTTTTATATGACCTGCGTGTCATTGAGAAACGCCATGTAAATTACTTTACTTTATTGCTAAACGCGTTAGCCATAGTAGTAGAAGTAATAGTTGGCGAGCAACTTCATGGAGACACGATGATGGAGATCATGATGATGGAGATCATGGTGTCAAGCTGGTGACAAGGTGATCATGGAGCCCCAAGATGGAGATCAAAGGAGCTATGTGATATTGGCCATATCATGTCACGTTTATTATTTGATTGCATATGATGTTTATCATGTTTTGCATCTTGTTTACTTAGAACGACGGTAGTAAATAAGATGATCCCTCATAATAATTTCAAGAAGTGTTCCCCCTAACTGTGCACCGTTGCGACAGTTCGCTGTTTCAAAACACCACGTGATGATCGGGTGTTTTATTCAGACGTTCACATACAACGGGTGTAAGACAGATTTACACATGCAAACACTTAGGTTGACTTGACGAGCCTAGCATGTGCAGACATGGCCTCAGAACACAGAAGACCGAAAGGTCGAGCATGAGTCGTATAGAAGATACGATCAACATAAAGATGTTCACCGATGTTGACTAGTCCGTCTCACGTGATGATCGGACACGGCCTAGTTAACTCGGATCATGTAATACTTAGATGACTAGAGGGATGTCTAATCTAAGTGGGAGTTCATTAATAATTTGATTAGATGAACTTAATTATCATGAACTTAGTCTAAAATATTTTACAATATGTCTTGTAGATCAAATGGCCCACGTAGCCCTCAACTTCAACGCGTTCCTAGAGAAAACCAAGCTGAAAGACGATGGCAGCAACTATACGGACTGGGTCCGGAACCTGAGGATCATCCTCATAGCTGCCAAGAAAGATTATGTCCTACAAGCACCGCTAGGTGAAGCACCCGTCCCTCAGAACCAAGACGTTATGAACGCTTGGCAGACGCGTGTTGACGACTACTCCCTTGTTCAGTGCGGCATGCTTTACAGCTTAGAGCCGAGGCTCCAAAAGCGTTTTGAGAGACATGGAGCATATGAGATGTTCGAAGAGCTGAAAATGGTTTTTCAAGCTCATGCCCGGATCGAGAGATATGAAGTCTCCGATAAGTTATTCAGCTGTAAGATGGAGGAAAATAGTTCTGTCAGTGAGCACATACTCACTATGTCTGGGTTACATAACCGCTTGTCTCAGCTGGGAGTTAATCTCCCGGATGATGCGGTCATTGACAGAATCCTCCAGTCGCTTCCACCAAGCTACAAGAGGTTTGTGATGAACTTCAACATGCAGGGGATGCAAAAGACCATTCCTGAGTTGTTCTCAATGCTGAAATCAGCGGAGGTAGAAGTCAAGAAGGAACATCAAGTGTTGATGGTCAATAAAACCACTAAGTTCAAGAAAGGCAAGGGTAAAAAGAACTTCAAGAAGGACGACAAGGAGGTTGCCGCGCCCGGCAAGCAAGCTGCCGGGAAGAAGCCAAAGAATGGACCCAAGCCCGAGACTGAGTGCTTTTATTGCAAGGGAAGCGGTCACTGGAAGCGGAACTGCCCTAAATACTTAGCGGACAAGAAGGCCGGCAAAACAAAAGGTATATGTGATATACATGTAATTGATGTGTACCTTACTAGTGCCCGTAGTAGCTCCTGGGTATTTGATACCGGTGCAGTTGCTCACATTTGTAACTCAAAGCAGGGGCTGCGGAATAAGCGGAAACTGGCAAAGGACGAGGTGACGATGCGCGTCGGGAATGGTTCCAAGGTCAATGTGATCGCCGTCGGCACGCTACCTCTACATCTACCTTCGGGATTAGTTTTAAACCTTAATAATTGTTATTTAGTGCCAGCTTTGAGCATGAACATTGTATCGGGATCTCGTTTAATTCGAGATGGCTACTCATTTAAATCCGAGAATAATGGTTGTTCTATTTATATGAGAGATATGTTTTATGGTCATGCTCCTATGGTGAATGGTTTATTCTTTATGAATCTCGAACGTGATGCTACACATGTTCATAATGTAAGTACCAAAAGATGTAAGGTTGATAATGATAGTCCCACATACTTGTGGCACTGCCGCCTTGGTCACATAGGTGTCAAACGCATGAAGAAGCTCCATGCAGATGGACTTTTAGAGTCTCTTGATTATGAATCATTTGACACGTGCGAACCATGCCTCATGGGTAAGATGACCAAGACTCCATTCTCAGGAACAATGGAGCGAGCAACCAACTTATTGGAAATCATACATACTGATGTGTGCGGTCCAATGAGTGTTGAGGCTCGCGGTGGCTATCGTTATGTTCTCACGCTCACTGATGATTTAAGTAGATATGGGTATATCTACTTAATGAAACACAAGTCTGAAACCTTTGAAAAGTTCAAGGAATTTCAGAGTGAGGTTGAGAATCAACGTGACAGGAAAATCAAGTTTCTATGATCAGATCGTGGAGGAGAATACTTGAGCCACGAATTTGGTACACACTTAAGAAAATGTGGAATAGTTTCACAACTCACGCCGCCTGGAACACCTTAGCGTAACGGTGTGTCCGAACATTGTAATCGCACTCTATTAGATATGGTGCAGTCTATGATGTCTCTTACTGATTTACCGCTATCTTTTTGGGGCTATGCTTTAGAGACTGCCGCATTCACTTTAAATAGGGCTCCGTCGAAATCCGTTGAGACGACACCGTATGAATTATGGTTTGGGAAGAAACCTAAGCGGTCGTTTCTAAAAGTTTGGGGATGTGATGCTTATGTCAAGAAACTTCAACCTGAAAAGCTCGAACCCAAGTCGGAAAAATGCGTCTTCATAGGATACCCAAAAGAAACTATTGGGTACACCTTCTACCTCAGATCCGAAGGCAAGATCTTTGTTGCCAAGAATGGGTCCTTTCTAGAGAAAGAGTTTCTCTCGAAAGAAGTAAGTGGGAGGAAAGTAGAGCTTGATGAAGTATTACCTCTTGAACCGGAAAAAGGCGCAACTCAAGAAAATGTTCCTGAGGTGCCTGCACCGACTAGAGAGGAAGGTAATGATAATGATCAAGATACTTTTGACCAAGCTCCTACTAAAATTCGAAGGTCCACAAGGACACGTTCCGCACCAGAGTGGTACGGCAACCCTGTCTTGGAAGTCATGTTGTTAGACAACGGTGAACCTTCGAACTATGAAGAAGCGATGGCGGGCCCGGATTCCGACAAATGGCTAGAAGCCATGAAATCCGAGATAGGATCCATGTATGAAAATGAAGTATGGACTTTGACTGACTTGCCCGTTGAACGGCGAGCCATAGAAAATAAATGGATCTTTAAGAAGAAGACAGACGCGGATGGTAATGTGACCATCTATAAAGCTCGACTTGTCGCTAAGGGTTATCGACAAGTTCAAGGGGTTGACTACGATGAGACTTTCTCACCGGTAGCGAAGCTAAAGTCCGTCCGAATCATGTTAGCACTTGCCGCATTCTACGATTATGAGATATGGCAAATGGACGTCAAAACGGCATTCCTTAATGGTTTCCTTAAGGAAGAATTGTATATGATGCATCCGGAAGGTTTTGTCGATCCTAAGAATGCTAACAAGGTGTGCAAGCTCCAACGCTCGATTTATGGGCTGGTGCAAGCATCTCGGAGTTGGAACATTCGCTTTGATGAGATGATCAAAGCGTTTGGGTTTACGCAGACTTATGGAGAAGCCTGCGTTTACAAGAAAGTGAGTGGGAGCTCTGTAGCATTTCTCATATTATATGTAGATGACATACTTTTGATGGGAAATGATATAGAACTCTTGGACAGCATTAAGGCCTACTTGAATAAAAGTTTTTCAATGAAGGACCTTGGAGAAGCTGCTTATATATTAGGAATCAAAATCTATAGAGATAGATCGAGACGCCTCATAGGTCTTTCACAAAGCACATACCTTGATAAGATATTGAAGAAGTTCAATATGGATCAGTCTAAGAAGGGGTTCTTGCCTGTGTTACAAGGTATGAAATTGAGCTCAGCTCAATGTCCGACCACGGCAGAAGATATAGAAGAGATGAGCGTCATCCCCTATGCATCAGCCATAGGTTCTATTATGTATGCCATGCTGTGTACCAGACCTGATGTAAACCTTGCCGTAAGTTTGGTAGGAAGGTACCAAAGTAATCCCGGCAAGGAACACTGGACAGCGGTCAAGAATATCCTGAAGTACCTGAAAAGGACTAAGGAAATGTTTCTCGTTTATGGAGGTGACGAAGAGCTCGTCGTAAAAGGTTACGTCGACGCTAGCTTCGACACATATCTGGATGACTCCAAGTCACAAACCGGATACGTGTATATTTTGAATGGTGGGGCAGTAAGCTGGTGCAGTTGCAAGCAAAGCGTGGTGGCGGGATCTACATGTGAAGCGGAGTACATGGCAGCCTCGGAGGCAGCACATGAAGCAATATGGGTGAAGGAATTCATCACCGACCTAGGAGTCATACCCAATGCGTCGGGGCCGATCAAGCTCTTCTGTGACAACACTGGAGCTATTGCACTTGCCAAGGAGCCCAGGTTTCACAAGAAGACAAGGCACATCGCGTCGCTTCAACTCCATTCGTGAAAATGTTCAAGATGGAGACATAGAGATTTGTAAAGTACATACGGACCTGAATGTAGCGGATCCGTTGACTAAACCTCTCCCTAGAGCAAAACATGATCAACACCAGAATTCCATGGGTGTTCGATTCATCACAATGTAACTAGATTATTGACTCTAGTGCAAGTGGGAGACTGTTGGAAATATGCCCTAGAGGCAATAATAAAAGCATTATTATTATATTTCCTTGTTCACGATAATTGTCTTTATTCATGCTATAATTGTATTATCCGGAAATCGTAATACATGTGTGAATAACAGACACCAACATGTCCCTAGTAAGCCTCTAGTTGACTAGCTCGTTGATCAACAGATAGTCATGGTTTCCTGACTATGGACATTGGATGTCATTGATAACGAGATCACATCATTAGGAGAATGATGTGATGGACAAGACCCAATCCTAAACATAGCACAAGATCGTATAGTTCGTCTGCTAGAGTTTTTCCTATGTCAAGTATCTTTTCCTTAGACCATGAGATCGTGTAACTCCCGGATACCGTAGGAGTGCTTTGGGTATACCAAACGTCACAACGTAACTGGGTGACTATAAAGGTAGACTACGGGTATCTACGAAAGTGTCTGTTGGGTTGACACGGATCAAGACTGGGATTTGTCACTCCGTATGACGGAGAGGTATCACCGGGCCCACTCGGTAATGCATCATCATAATGAGCTCAAAGTGACCAAGTGTCTGGTCACGGGATCATGCATTAAGGTACGAGTAAAGTGAATTGCCGGTAACAAGATTGAACGAGGTATTGGGATACCGATGATCGAATCTCGGGCAAGTAACATATCGATTGACAAAGGGAATTGCATACGGGGTTGATTGAATCCTCGACATCGTGGTACATACGATGAGATCATTGTGGAGCATGTGGGAGCCAACATGGGTATCCAGATCCCGCTGTTGGTTATTGACCGGAGAGTCGTCTCGGTCATGTCTGCTTGTCTCCCGAACCCGTAGGGTCTACACACTTAAGGTTCGGTGACGCTAGGGTTGTGAAGATATGTATATGCAGTAACCCGAATGTTGTTCGGAGTCCCGGATGAGATCCCGAACGTCACGAGGAGTTCCAGAATGGTCCGGAGGTAAAGAATTATATATAGGAAGTGCTGTTTCGGCCATCGGGACAAGTTTCGGGGTTATCGGTATTGTACCGGGACCACCGGAGGGGTCCCGGGGGCCCACCGGGTGGGGCCACCTGTCCCGGGGGGCCACATGGGCTTTAGGGGGTGCGCCTTGGCCTAGATGGGCCAAGGGCACCAGCCCCACTAGGCCCATGCGCCTAGGGTTTCCATGGGGGAGGAGTCCACCTAGTGGAAGGCACCCCTAGGTGCCTTGGGGGGGAGGGAAACCTCCCCTTGGCCGCCGCACCTAGGAGATTGGATCTCCTAGGCTGCGCACCACCCCCCTTGGCCCTCCTATATATAGTGGTGGAGAGGAGGGACTTGATACACCAGCCCCTGGCGCCTCCCTCTCCCCCCGTTACATCTCTCCCTCGTAGTATAGGCGAAGCCCTGCTACTGTGATGCCCTGCATCCACCACCACGCCGTCGTGCTGCTGGATCTTGATCAACCTCTCCTTCCTCCTTGCTGGATCAAGAAGGAGGAGACGTCTCCCGTCCCGTACGTGTGTTGAACGCGGAGGTGCCGTCCGTTCGGCGCTTGGTCATCGGTGATTTGGATCACGTCGAGTACGCCTTCCTCATCCCCGTTCTTTGAACGCTTCCGCGCGTGATCTACAAAGGTATGTAGATGCATCCGATGACTCGTTGCTAGATGAACTCCTAGATGGATCTTGGTGAAACGAGTAGGAAAATTTTTGTTTTCTGCAACGTTCCCCAACAGTTATTGATGTGTACCTTACTAATGCTCGCAGTAGAACCTAGGTATTTGATAGTGGTTCTGTTGCTAATATTTGCAACTCGAAACAGGGGCTACGAATTAAGCGAAGATTGGCTAAGGACGAGGTGACGATGCGCGTGAGAAATGGTTCCAAAGTCAATGTGATCGCCGTCGGCACGCTACCTCTACATCTACCTTCGGGATTAGTATTAGACCCGAATAATTGTTATTTGGTGCCAGCGTTAAGCATGAACATTATATCTGGATCTTGTTTGATGTGAGACGATTATTCATTTAAATCAGAGAATAATGGTTGTTCTATTTATATGAGTAATATCTTTTATGGTCATGCACCCTTGATGAGTGGTCTATTTTTTTACTAAATCTCAATAATAGTGATACACATATTCATAGTATTGAAGCCAAAAGATATAAGTTTAATTATGATAGTGCAACTTATTTGTGGCACTGCCGTTTAGGTCACATGGGTGTAAAGCGCATGAAGAAACTCCATGCTGATGGACTTTTGGAATCACTTGATTATGAATCACTTGATGCTTGCAAACCATGCCTCATGCGAAAGATGACTAAGGCTCCGTACTCCAGAACAATGGATCGAGCAATAGCCTTATTGGAAATAATACATACTGATGTATGCGGTCCGATGAGTGTTGATGCTCGTGGCGGGTATCATTATTTTCTGACCTTCACTGATGATTTGAGAAGATATGGGTATATCTACTTGATGAAACATAAGTCTGAAACATTTGAAAAGTTCAAAGAATTTCAGAGTGAAGTGGAAAATCATCGTAACAAGAAAATTAAGTTTCTACGATTTGATCGTGGAGGTGAATATTTGAGTTATGAGTTTGGTCTTCATTTGAAATGATGCAGAATAGTTTCGCAACTCACGCCACCTGGAACGCCACAGCGTAATGGTGTCTCTGAACGTTGTAACCGCACTTTATTAGATATGGTGCGATCTATGATGTCTCTTACTGATTTACCGCTATTGTTTTGGGGTTATGCTTTAGAGACGACTGCATTCATGTTAAATAGGGCACCATCGAAATCCATTGAGACGACACCTAATGAACCGTGGTTTGGCAAGAAACCCAAGTTGTCATTTCTTAAAGTTTGGGGCTGCGATGCTTATGTGAAAAAGCTTCAACCTAATAAGCTCGAACCCAATCGGAGAAATGTGTCTTCATAGGATACCCAAAGGAGACTGTTGGGTACACCTTCTATCACATATCCGAAGGCAAGACATTCGTTGCTAAGAATGGATCCTTTCTAGAGAAGGAGTTTCTCTCGAAAGAAGTGAGTGGGAGGAAAGTATAACTTGATGAGGTAACTGTACCTACTCCCTTATTGGAAAGTAGTTCATCACAGAAATCAGTTCCAGTGATTCCTACAGCAGTAAGTGAGGAAGCCAATGATGATGATCATGAAACTTCTGATCAAGTTACTACCGAACCTCGTAGGTCAACCAAAGTAAGATCCGCACCAGAGTGGTACGGTAATCCTGTTCTGGAGGTCATGTTACTTGACCATGATGAACCTACGAACTATGAGGAAGCGATGATGAGCCCAGATTCTGCAGAATGGCTTGAGGCCATGAAATCTGAGATGGGATCCATGTATGAGAACAAAGTGTGGACTTTGGTTGACTTGCCCGATGATCGGCAAGCCATAGAGAATAAATGGGTCTTCAAGAAGAAGACTGACGCTGACGGTAATGTTACTGTCTACAAAGCTCGACTTGTTGCGAAAGGTTTTCGACAAGTTCAAGGAGTTGACTAGGATGAGACCTTCTCACCCATAGCGACGCTTAAGTCCGTCCGAATCATGTTAGCAATTGCTGCATTTTATGATTATGAAATTTGGCAAATGGATGTCAAAACTGCATTCCTTAATGGATATCTTAAAGAAGAGTTGTATATGATGCAACCAGAAGGTTTTGTCGATCCAAAAGGTGCTAACAAAGTGTGCAAGCTCCAGCGATCCATTTATGGAATGGTGCAAGCTGATACGTCTCCAACGTATCTATAATTTTTGATTGTTCCATGCTATTATATATTCTGTTTTGGATGTTTAATGGGCTTTATTATACACTTTTATATTATTGTTGGGACTAACCTATTAACCCAAGGCCCAGTGCAAATTGCTGTTTTTGCCTATTTTAGTGTTTCGCAGAAAAGGAATATCGAACGGAGTCCAAATGGAATGAAACCTTCGGGAACATGATTTTTGGAACAAACATGATCCAGAGAACTTGGAGTGGATGTCAAGAAACAACCGAGGAGGCCACGAGGCAGGGGGGCGCGCCTACCCCCCTGGGCTCGCCCCCCCCTCGTGGGCCCCTTGTGGCTCAACCGACCTACTTCTTCCTCCTATATATACTCATATACCCTGAAAACATCCAGGAGCACCACGAAACCCTATTTCCACCGCCGCAACCTTCTGTACGCAAGAGATCCCATCTTGGGGCCTTTTCCGGAGCTCCGCCGGAGGGGGCATCTGAAGGAAATATGCCCTAGAGACAATAAGAAAGTTATTATTTATTTCCTTATATTATGATAAATGTTTATTATTCATGCTAGAATTGTATTAACCGGAAACATAATACATGTGTGAATACATAGACAAACCGAGTGTCACTAGTATGCCTCTACTTGACTAGCTCGTTGATCAAAGATGGTTAAGTTTCCTAACCATTGACATGGGTTGTCATTTGATTATCATGATCACACCATTAGGAGAATGATGTGATTGTCTTGACCCATTCCGTTAGCTTAGCACTCGATCGTTTAGTATGTTGCTATTGCTTTCTTCATGACTTATACATGTTCCTATGACTATGAGATTATGCAACTCCTGTTTACCGGAGGAACACCTTGTGTGCTACCAAATGTCACAACGTAACTGGGTGATTATAAAGGTTCTCTACAGGTGTCTCCGAAGGTACTTGTTGGGTTGGCTTATTTCGAGATTAGGATTTGTCACTCCGATTGTTGGAGAGGTATCTCTGGGCCCTCTCGGTAATGCCCATCACTTAAGCCTTGCAAGCATTGCAACTAATGAGTTAGTTGCGGGATGATGTATTACGGAACGAGTAAAGAGACTTGCTGGTAACGAGATTGAACTAGGTATTGAGATACCGACGATCGAATCTGGGGCAAGTAACATACTGATGACAAAGGGAACAACGTATGTTGTTATGCGGTCTGACCGATAAAGATCTTCGTTGAATATATGGGAGCCAATATGAACATCCAGGTTCCGCTATTGGTTATTGACCGGAGACATGTCTCGGTCATGTCTACATAGTTCTCGAACCCGTAGAGTCTGCACGCTTAACGTTTCGATGACAGTTATATTATGAGTTTATATGCTTTGATGTACTGAAGGTTTTTCAGAGTCTCGGATGTGATCACGGACATGACGAGGAGTCTTGAAATGGTTGAGACATGAAGATTGATATATTGGAAGCCTATGTTTGGATATCGAAAGTGTTCCGGGTGAAATCGGGATTTTACCGGAGTACCGGGAGGTTACCGGAAACCCCCGGGGACTTAATGGGCCTTAGTGGGCCTTGGTGGAAAGAGAGGAGAGGCGGCCAGTGCATGGGCCGCGCCCCCTCCCCCCTAGTCCGAATAGGACAAGGAGAGGGGGGCAGCGCCCCCCCTTCCTTCTTCTCCTCCACCTCTTTCCCCTCTCTCTCCTAGTCCAACAAGGAAAATGGGGGGAGTCCTACTCCCAGTAGGAGTAGGACTCTTCCTGGCGCGCCCCTTCTCTAGGCCGGCCGCACCCCCCCTTGGTCCTTTATATACGGGGGCAAGGGGGCACCCCATAGACACAACAA
Source organism: Triticum urartu (assembly GCF_056163025.1). Classification (NCBI taxonomy): domain Eukaryota; kingdom Viridiplantae; phylum Streptophyta; class Magnoliopsida; order Poales; family Poaceae; genus Triticum; species Triticum urartu. The sequence goes on along the minus strand of NC_141874.1, from coordinate 119,084,928 downwards.
TTGATCATTTGGCGGTGCCCCCCTCCACTATAGTCCACCTCAATAATACTATAGCGGTGCTTAGGCAAAGCCGTGCGTCGGTAGAACATCATCATCGTTACCACGCCATCGTGCCAGCGAAACTCTCCCTCAACACTCAGCTGGATCAGAGTTCGAGGGACATCATCGGGATGAACATGTGCTGAACTCGGAGGTGTCATACGTTCGGTACTTGATCGGTCGGATCGTGAAGACATACGACTACATCAACCGCGTTGTGCTAACGCTTCCGCTTTCGGTCTACGAGGGTACGTGGACAACACTCTCCCCTCTCATTGCTATGCATCACCATGATCTTGCGTGTGCGTAGGAAATTTTTGAAATTACTACGTTCCCCAACAGTGGTATCAGAGCCAGGTTTTATGCGTAGATACCATATGCACGAGTAGAACACAAGTGAGCTGTGGGCGATATAAGTCATACTGCTTACCAGCATGTCATACTTTGGTTCGGCGGTATTGTTGGATGAAGCGGCCCAGACCGACATTACGCGTACGCGAGACTGGTTCTACCGACGTGCTTTGCACACAGGTGGCTGGCGGGTGTCAGTTTCTCCAACTTTAGTTGAACCGAGTGTGGCTATGCCCGGTCCTTGAGAAGGTTAAAACAACACCAACTTGACAAACTATCGTTGTGGTTTTGATGCGTAGGTAAGAATGGTTCTTGCTAAGCCCGTAGCAGCCACGTAAAATTTGCAACAACAAAGTAGAGGACGTCTAACTTGTTTTTGCAGGGCATGTTGTGATGTGATATGGTCAAGACATGATGCTAAATTTTATTGTATGAGATGATCATGTTTTGTAACCGAGTTATCGGCAACTGGCAGGAGCCATATGGTTGTCGGTTTATTGTATGCAATACAATCGCCCTGTAATGCTTTACTTTATCACTAAACGGTAGCGATAGTCGTGGAAGCATAAGATTGGCGAGACGACAATGATGCTACGATGGAGATCAAGGTGTCGCGCCGGTGATGATGGTGATCATGACGGTGCTTCGGAGATGGAGATCACAAGCACAAGATGATGATGGCTATATCATATCACTTATATTGATTGCATGTGATGTTTATCTTTTATGCATCTTATCTTGCTTTGATTGACGGTAGCATTATAAGATGATCCCTCACTAAATTATCAAAGTATAAGTGTTCTCCCTGAGTATGCACCGTTGCGAAAGTTCTTCGTGCTGAGACACCACGTGATGATCGGGTGTGATAGGCTCTATGTTCAAATACAACGGGTGCAAAACAGTTGCACACGCGGAATACTCAGGTTATACTTGACGAGCCAAGCATATACAGATATGGCCTCGAAACATGGAGACCGAAAGGTCGAGCGTGAATCATATAGTAGATATGATCAACATAGTTATGTTCACCAATGAAACTACTCCATCTCACGTGATGATCGGACATGGTTTAGTTGATTTGGATCACGTGATCACTTAGAGGATTAGAGGGATGTCTATCTAAGTGGGAGTTCTTAAGTAATATGATTAAATTGAACTTAAATTTATCATGAACTTAGTACCTGATAGTATCTTGCTTGTCTATGTTGATTGTAGATAGATGGCCTGTGCTGTTGTTCCATTGAATTTTAATGCGTTCCTTGAGAAAGCAAAGTTGAAAGATGATGGTAGCAATTACACGGACTGGGTCCGTAACTTGAGGATTATCCTCATTGCTGCTCAGAAGAATTACGTCCTGGAAGCACCGCTAGGTGTACCACCTGCACCAGCAACTGCAGACATTGTGAATGCCTGATAGACACGTGTTTATGACTACTCGATAGTTCAATGTGCCATGCTTTATGGCTTAGAACCAGGACTTCAACGACGTTTTGAACGTCATGGAGCATATGAGATGTTCCAGGAGTTGAAGTTAATATTTCAAAAGAATGCCTGGATTGAGAGATATGAAGTCTCCAATAAGTTCTACAGCTGCAAGAAGGAGGAGAATAGTTCTGTCCGTGAGCATATACTCAAGATGTCTGGGTACTGCAATCACTTGATTCAACTGGGAGTTAATCTTCCAGATGATAGCGTCATTGACAGAATTCTCCAATCATTGCCAGCAAGCTACAAGAGCTTCGTGATGAACTATAATATGCAAGGGATGGATAAGACAATTCCCGAGCTCTTCGCAATGCTAAAGGCAGCGGAGGTAGAAATCAAGAAGGAGCATCAAGTGTTGATGGTCAATAAGACCACCAGTTTCAAGAAAAAGGGCAAAGGGAAGAAGAAGGGGAACTTCAAGAAGAATAGCAAGCAAGTTGCTGCTCAGGAGAAGAAACCCAAGTCTGGACCTAAGCCTGAGACTGAGTGCTTCTACTGCAAGCAGACTGGTCACTGGAAACGGAATTGCCCCAAGTAATTGGTGGATAAGAAGGATGGCAAGGTGAACAAAGGTATATGTGATATACATGTTATTGATGTGTACCTTACTAATGCTCGTAGTAGCACCTGGGTATTTGATACTGGTTCTGTTGCTAATATTTGCAACTCAAAACAGGGGCTACGGATTAAGCGAAGATTGGCTAAGGACGAGGTGACGATGCACGTGGGAAATGGTTCCAAAGTCGATGTAATCGCGGTCGGCACGCTACCTCTACATCTACCTTCGGGATTAGTATTAGACCTGAATAATTGTTATTTGGTGCCAGCGTTGAGCATGAACATTATATCTGGATCTTGTTTGATGAGAGACGGTTATTCATTTAACAGAGAATAATGGTTGTTCTATTTATATGAGTAATATCTTTTATGGTCATGCACCCTGTAAGTGCATCTAGTGCCACCCCTAGTTGGTTTTGGAGTATTGATGACAAACTTGGTTGAGGGACTAATGTGTTTGTGAGAATTGCAGGATAACACAGGTAGACCCTCATTGATTAGGTTTTCCTACCGGAGATGACCCCTAAAAATGTATGAAGACATTGAAGTCAAAGGTGGTGTCGGTGTCAAAACCGGCGGATCTCGGGTAGGGGGTCCCGAACTGCGCGTCTAGGCCGGATGGTAATGTTGGCGCAGCGGGCTCGAGCACTCGACGGCGATCACCAGAGACACGATCGGAGTGGAGGAAGAAGAGCACATAAGTTTTGCTGGCGCACGAACGCCCCCCGCACGTACGGGGTTTTCTATTTTTCTTCTCGAGCACGAACTCGATTGTCTCAGCGATTACACAGGGGTGGAGTGGATCTTATACCCGTGAGGTCCGACATGCCGGGCCGCGCTCGAATGCACCCACCTGCCACTCGCCACACCCCGCATGCACCGGCTCGCGCGCTCCGACCGTGCACGCACGCGATCGCCGCAGCCATGCTGCGCGCCCGACGCAGTCCACTCCCCCTAAACCTCGCCAACTAACTCACGCGGCCACGCGCACACACGCGCTGACCCACACACACACACACACCTACACTTGGGCACGCACGCACGCACCCAAGCTCACCCTGGCCCGAGTCCGACGCGGCCACCGCACGCACGCACGCGCACCGCACGTCAGGCTCAGCACGGCTTATTCCCAACATTCTCCCCCTAAGCCGTGGCCTAGAGGAGGCCGTTGTCCTCGTCGCCGACATCCGCCAGCAGCGTCGGCTCTGCCACCGCCGCCTTGCGCAGCTCCGGGCAATCGCGCTTGAAATGGCCCCGTTCGCCGCACTTGTAGCAGCGGCCACGCCTGTTGCCGCCATCCCGCGTCGCCACGCTGCGCGCGTCGTCGTCCCGAGCCCCCCCTTGACACCGCTCCCGCGCACGCCACTGCGCCGCCATGTACAGAAGCTGCCCGTCCGCCCGCTCGCCGCTGCTCTGCCCGCGACGCCGCACCCGCTCGTCAAATGCGCACAGCCGCCCGAGCGCCTCGTCGTACGTCAACTCCTCCATGGCGCAGACCTGCTCGATGCCGACGACGACGGGGAAGAGGCGGTCCGGCACGGTGTCCAGGAGCTTCTTCACTAGCTCCATCTCGCCCAGCGTCTCCCCCTTACCCTCGAATCGCGCCGCCATGCCCGCAAGCCGTCCGGCGTACGTGTCCAAGGACTCGCCGTCCTCCATCTTGAGCCGATCCAGCTCGCCGCACAACGTCGCCCTCCTCGCCGCGCGCACCCGCTCGGCGCCGACGAAGCGCACCTTCAGAGAGTCCCATACCTCTCTGGCGGTGGCTTTCATCGCCATCGAGAGCAACACGTCCTCCGGCAGCCCCGACAGGAGCAGCGCCCTCGCCGTCTTGCACTTTTTGCCGTTCACCGCCGTGTCGCCCGCCGGCGCCACTGCCTCCCACAGCGTGTGTGCATCAAGGATCACCTGTGGCTTGATCACCCACATGGTGTAGCCGTCCGGCGCGAGCACCGGCATCCCCATGGACACCGATCCGCCCACGCTGCCTCCGTCATGTGGAACCAGAGCCATCGACTCCGGCGATCTCCCTCACCTCGCTCCCTCACCTCGCTCTGATACCAAATGTTGGCGCAGCGGGCTCGAGCACTCGACGGCGATCACCAGAGACACGATCGGAGTGGAGGAAGAAGAGCACAGAAGTTTTGCCGGCGCACGAACGCCCCCCGCACGTATGGGGTTTTCTATTTTTCTTCTCAAGCACGAACTTTATTGCCTCAGCGATTACACAGGGGTGGAGTGGATCTTATACCCGCGAGGTCCGACATGCCGGGCCGTGCTCGAACGCACCCACCTGCCACTCGCCACGCCCCGCATGCACCGGCTTGCGCGCTCCGATCGCGCACGCACACGATCACCGCGGCCATGCTGCGCGCCCGACGCAGTCCACTCCTCCTAAACCTCGCCAGCTAACTCACACGGCCACGTGCACACACGTGCTGACCCACACACACACGCACACCTACACTTGGGCACACACACATGCACCCAAGCTCGCCCTGGCCCGAGTCTGACGCGACCACCGCATGCACGCACGCGCACCGCACGCCGGGCTCAGCACGACTTATTCCCAACAGGTAACAGGATGCAGGGGACACAATGTTTTACCCAGGTTCGGGCCCTCTTGATGGAGGTAAAACCCTACGTCTTGCTTGATTAATATTGATGATATGGGTAGTACAAGAGTAGATCTACCACGAGATCAGAGAGGCTAAACCCTAGAAGCTAGCCTATGGTATGATTGTATGTTGTAATTGTTGTCCTACGGACTAAAACCCTCCGGTTTATATAGACACCGGAGAGGGCTAGGGTTACACAAGGTCGGTTACAAAGGAGGAAATATCCATATCCGTATTGCCTAGCTTGCCTTCCACGCCAAGTAGAGTCCCGTCCGGACATGAGACGAAGTCTTCAAACTTGTATCTTCATAGTCTAACAGTCTGGCCAATGGATATAGTCCGGCTGTCCTGAGACCCCCTAATCCAGGACTCCCTCAGTAGCCCCTGAACCAGGCTTTCAATGACGATGAGTCCGACGCGCAGTGTTGTCTTCGGCATTGCAAGGCGGGTTCCTCCTCCGAATACACCACGGAAGAATTTTTAATATAAGGATAGTGTCCGGCCCTACAAAATAAGTTCCACATACCACCGTAGAGAGAATAATATTTCACAAATCCAATTTGCTGACGTATTTTGGCAACATGTCATTACATCACGACCCGGTGATTATTCGAACCGTTTCCTTTAACTAGCCCTGCACATAACGCGAGGCAGTTTTTCGACACGTCTTGTCAAAGCAGAGATCGTGTCCCCTTATTACGGGATTCTCATCAATACGGGTGTGGGTAACCCAACTGTGCCATTGATTACGGTGCTTGGGGGATAAGCGAGTTTTACCAGGCTAGTGGGGACGCTTAGTTTCGTCCGCCCATATAAGGGGATAAGGATTTACCTTTTCATCCATGCCTTCTTCCTTCTTTGCTCATCCATTTTCGCACACTCGAGCTCTAGCACCCAAGTCCGCACTTCCCACCTCGACCTTCCCCAACCATGTATGGAGCGGGAGGTAGGTGGATGGTCTCCTCCGTCACGGAGGGACGTATCAAGAAGCTGAGGAAAGCCGGATACTTGTCTGATGACATCGCGCACCAGCTCCCCGACGAGGGGCAGCTCACCCCCACCCGCAGGCCCCATGAGAGGGTGGTATTCCTCACCCATTTCCTCCACGGACTAGGCTTCTCTCTCCACCCATTTGTCCGGGGGCTCATGTTCTACTACGGCCTGGACTTCCACGATCTGGCCCCGAACTTCATCCTCAACATCTCGGCGTTCATCGTCGTGTGTGAGGCCTTCCTCTGCATCCAACCCCACTTCAGCTTATGGCTGAAGACCTTCAATGTCAAGCCGAAGGTAGTGGGCGGCCGCCAGGCGGAGTGCGGAGGCGCCATGGTGGGCAAGATGCCCAACGTCCTATGGCTTGAGGGCTCCTTCGTGGAGACCATAAAGGGGTGGCAATCAGGGTGGTTCTACATCACCGAGCCGCGCGACCCTGCATGGGTCGCAGCCCCCGAGTTCCGATCCGGAATCCCTACACGGCTCACCTCCTGGAAAGAGAAGGGCCTGCCGTGGGGTAAAAAAGGAGAGCTGACCGGACTCCAAACATGCGTCCAAAACCCGGTGAGCAAGAAGCTCAAACTTGTCAACGTAGTCCAGGTCATGCTCGTCCGCCGGATTCTCCTATGCCAACAATGGGATTTCAGCTTGTGGGAGTTCAATCCGGCCCAGCACTGAACTCTAAGCAGGCTTTTCGACACCACGTACGAAGATGCCTGGAAGGTGCTGTTCAAAGGCGCCGAGGCTCCCGCATCCGCTACCGAGGATCGCGGATTCAGTGCGCAGCGTCAAGCCAATGCAGTAAGCTGTTTTTACCTTTTACAGGATATTTGTCTTTCATAGTTTGACTCTATGCGGGATCTAAGCTCCCATGGCTTTGACAGGACTGGCAGAGGACGGCCGAACATATCAACTGTCCGGCTCCTTTGCCCGAAGACCCAGCGGATGCCTGCTTGGCAGAACTGTTGGTTCCGGCACCTTATGTGGTGCCGGAGAAGAAGGCCAAGAAGAAGGCCACGGGAACCCGGAAGAGTTCCCGGCGCCCGGTGGAGTCGGACTCATCGTCCGATGACTCCGAGGCGCACTCCTCCCACGAAGACGAGGAGGAGGAAGGAGAGGTTTCTTCCCCAGCGGGGGGAGAAAAGAAAATGAAGGCCGCCCCAACTGGGGAGGCCGAAGGGTCCAAGAAGGGGAGAACTCTCCTTCCGGACTACTCTACCACCGCCGCCGACGGCGAAGACGAGTGGCTGCCCAGGGCCAAGCCCCTGGGGAAGTCGTAAGTATTCGGATACCAGAGTAAGTCATAGTATTCCTTTGCCACACTGCTTTCCCTAACACCGAACATGATTATGCAGGCCGCCACGAGCCAGTATCGATGTATCATCAGACGGCTCCATGGGCTCGTCGGATATGGATAGCGATCCAGTTCGGACCGCCACCTCCCCTCATCCTGCGGACGACGCCGAGGTGCTATTTCACGAAGCACCGGGTCGAGGGGAGACAGTCCCGAAGGTGCCTCAAGGCGGCCTCCCGAACTCTGGGAGCAGAGGGGACAAAGCCCCTGAGGGCTCCGAGCTCGGCCCTCAGCCGGACACCGCGCTGGAACCTCCAGTGGTTCCGGAATCGGGCAGGCGACCTCCTTCTAAGAGGGGCAAGACGCCTGCACCGGCGACCTCTGTCCATCCAGAGGCGCCGGACAATCTGCTGGAAGCGCTTCGCAACGCTTCCATCGACGAGGAGCACCGCACTATTTTGAGTGCGGTGATCCAGAAGGTTCAGTCTGCTAAGAGCGGATTGACTGAAGCCTGTGCCAGCCTTCTAACAGGCTTTGAGGTAAGTGTTTAAAGTATAGGAAAAATATTACCGCATAGACAGTAGCCCCTGATGCTCTGTTCGGTGTTCGCAAAGAAAAGCTGAACAGAGGATCAAACAATATCGCAGGAGTCTAATATGAGTATGTCAATATGCATATGCAGGCTTCGCTGCTTGCGTCCGCCGCACTGACTGCAGAGGTCGCTGTACTGAAGCAGGACCTTAAAGGGTCCCAGGACGAGCTCGGCCTTACCAAGAGGCAGCTCGAGGAGAACAAAGGTAAGTAGTACCTAGTCTGTGGTTATGTATTTCAAGAGTGCGATTGCAAAATGACAGGTTTATCATGAATTTGCCAGGGGCCGCGACCGAAGTGGCGACCCTAAATCAAGCGCTGTCCGAGGCCGAAGATAAAGCGGCCAAGGAGCGCACCGAGTGAGAGAAGCACGAGGCTCGGGTGGGCGAGGTGCAGCAAGAGCTCCAGGCTCTCGTGGAGAAGCACGAGGCGCTGGAGCTTGACTCGAAGACGCGAGAGTCTGAGCTTGCCACGGCCCTCGAGAGCGCGAAAAGTGCCAAGGCCGAAGCCCAAAAGGCCCTCCAGAAGATCGACACAATGAAGAAGATGGCGGCGGGTAAGGCTTTCTATATGCAAAGCAAGCATGTAAAAGTAAATTATTGATTACTTACCTGAATCCGGAGCTCTCCAGGAGCATTCGCAGATTTGCCCCGCAGTGTGTCCGATGCCGCACAATTTTACCAGGCCGAGGATGGAAGCTCAACGGAGAAGATGTTCTGGTCTCATTATACTGAGGCTGAACACCCGGTGCCAATGAGCGACCAGCTGAAGCAGATGGTTGAGCTACATAAGGCGGCCGAACAGGCCATGAAAGGTTTTATAGTCCGGCTGTGGCCTGGCGACGCCCTTCCGAACAGCTTCTTCGGCCTGGTGAGGCGGCTTGTGGATGCCTTCCCGTGGCTGGAGGTCGTCAAGCGATCCGTCTGCATTGAAGGTGCACGCCGGGCTTTCGCCCGTGTGAAATTGCAGTGGGTCAAGCTAGATGCCGTGGAGCTGATCAAGGAAGGGCCATCGGAGGGCAAGGAGCACCGCCACCCCGAGATGTACTACGAGGGTGTTCTGCCGGGTGCCCATCTTATAGCGGACGAGTGTTCAAAAGATGTAATATTTGAGTGAGACTTGCTCGTTTTTATCCTGGACTTATGAAAACTTGTTTCATATGCGCTATGCAACGCTTGTTTGAATTTAAAATATTGCCTTCTGTTTGGCCATTTATCCAATCTCAGAGATGGCTAGTCCTCGGCTTCTGCCCCCATGCCACAAGTGCTGGGGTGTTCGGGATAAACCTGAGCACTCTTGTTCCCATGTTTGGGTCCTTCGAGGGAGGTGCTCAGCACAGCGAACAAGGCAACCGGACTAATAATGCTTTATCACTCTCACTTAGCCATAGAATTCTATAATTTTAAATTTCGGCGAAGCCCCTGGTATTCGGAAGGCCGAATTCGGGGCGCGATACACGCCTTTAAGCCGGACAGGGACGACCCCTCGCCCTAAGCGGCATAAGTCTTTAGGGACTCGAAAACCTCGCTGAACAGCGACCAGTCTCTCGCCTTATCATGACAGTCAGTTTTAGCTTTCTCTACTGAGGTGCTAAGCCCGACAGAACCGGGGCACAATCGCAGTAGTTCTCCTAGTGCTACCTTAGCCGATAGAGCGGAACTTAAGGTACCAAAACATAGGAGCCGGGCAAACCCAACATTTGACCAAAGACATGATTCGGAGCTGATGCATATAATGCTATAAGTTTGGGGTGCCGCACTTGTGAAAGTGTTCGGACCTTTCACACCATATTGTGGGGTACGTAAGCCCCTGGTGTATTGGCCGTACCAAAGTGTACGGTTGCAAGGCGTCGTTAATGAACACACACACACGCACACGCACACACACACACACACACACACACATATATATATAACAAGAATGCAATAATAGTCGTAATGTCATGCATTGTTTATTCAAGAAATTGCGTTAAAGCGGAATGATACAGATAGTGCGATAAGCAAAGAGTAGGACTATGTCCCTTCCAAGGGCAAGCTGAGGAATGATATTAAATCGAATATTTCGCTCGTTACTGTAATCCACCTGGTAATTCCGTGGTGTGACGTAGCTGTCTGCCTCCTTGGTTGCTGCATCATGTGTTCAGCAATAGTGCTGCCGGACAGTGTTTCCAGAGATTAAGGTCCTGAAAAAAGAGAAGAATAACCAAACGGGGAGCCCCTAGTGCGGTTTAAGCCGCGTCTTGGGGCATGCCGCAGTTGTGCCCCCCTCCCCATCTGTGCCCATGGTATTTTTAATGCGTAATTATGTACGCGTGGCATGAGTTTCACCATATGGCTGGGACTGGGGTGGGGGCCGCATTGCTACGCGAGCTCAGATCGCGCCAGACGGTCTGTTTGCCGATTGCTCCGAGCGCGCTTGACGGTGTCCGGGTTTTGAAACGCTGAACTGGTTGATTGCCTTGAGAGGCTGCTTTGCGCTTCTACTGCAAGGGCCGCGGTGTGCTCCTCTGTTCGGAGAGAGCGCTCTGTGTTTCCATTTATAGTAATAACTCCGCGAGGTCCTGGCATCTTGAGCTTGAGGTATGCATAATGCAGTACCGCATTGAATCTAGCAAATGCGGTTCGCCCGAGCAGTGCATGATAACCACTACGAAACGGGACTATATCGAAGATTAACTCTTCGCTTCAGAAGTTATCCGGGGATTCGAAGACCACTTCCAGTGTAATTGAGCCTGTGCAATGGGCCTCTACACCTAGAATGACGCCTTTAAAGGTCGTTTTTATGGGTTTGATCCTTGAGGGGTCTATACCCATTTTACGCACTGTGTCCTGATAAAGCAGGTTCAGGCTGCTGCCACCATCCATAAGGACTCGAGTGAGGTGAAATCCGTCAATGATTGGGTCTAGGACCAGTGCGGCGAATCCGCCATGACGGATACTAGTGGGGTGGTCCCTGCGATCGAAAGTGATCGGATAGGAGGACCATGGGTTGAACTTTGGGGAGACTGGCTCCAACGCATATACGTCTCTGAGCGCACGCTTCCGCTCCCTCTTGGGTATGTGGGTTGCGTATATCATGTTCACTGTCCGCACTTGTGGGGGAAACCTCTTTTGTCCTCCGGTGTGTGGCTACCGGGGCTCCTCCTTGTCATCGCTATGGGGCCCCTTGTCCTTGTTTTCGGCAATTAACTTGCCCGCCTGCTTGAATACCCAACAGTCCCTGTTGGTGTGGTTGGCTGGCTTGTCGGGGGTGCCGTGTATCTGACACGAGCGATCGAGTATGCGGTGCAAACTGGACGGGCCCGGCGTACTTTGTTTGAATGGCTTCTTCCGCTGACCGGGTTTAGAGCCTTTGAATCCGGCATTGACTGCCGTATCTTTAGTATTATCGCTATTAATGTGGCACTTATGTTTGTTGCGACGTGACCTGCTATTGCCATCCTTGGTATCCGAGGTACCATGGTTCTTTGATATGTTATTACTGCAAGCCAGCCAGCTGTCTTCTCCCGCGCAGAAGCGGGTCATGAGCGTCGTGAGGGCTGCCATAGATTTCGGCTTTTCCTGACCAAGGTGCCGGGCTAGCCACTCGTCCCGGATGTTGTGTTTGAAAGCCGCTAATGCCTCTACATCCGGACAGTCGACAATTTGATTTTTCTTTGTAAGGTACCGAGTCCAGAATTTTCTGGCCGACTCTTCTGGCTGCTGAATTATGTGGCTCAAGTCATCGGCATCTGGCAGTCGCACATAAGTGCCCTGAAAGTTGTCAAGGAATGCGGCTTCCAGATCTTCCCAACAGCTAATGGAATCTGCTGGCAAGCTATTAAGCCAATGCGGCGCTGGTCCTTTGAGCTTTAGTGGGAGGTATTTGATGGCGTGTAAGTCGGGCCATGTGGACTTGGAGGAGGAAATCCTCGATCCATACCGCAGGATCTGTAGTGCCGTCGTATGATTCAATATTTACAGGTTTGAAACCTTCTGGGATTTGATGATCCATTACTTCGTCTGTGAAGCATAAAGGGTGTGCAGCGCGTCTGTATTGGGCTATATCGCGACGCAGCTCGAATGGGTCCTGCCCACTGTGTTTGGCCCGGCCGGATTTACTTTTACTGTATCCGGCGTGGCGTTTATCGTCTCGCATAGTGGCGCACCCTCGTGATCCGTAGATCGATCTTGCATGCTTTGCTTTGTCCTCCAATACTTCTCGCAGGTCTGGCGTTTTTCCCCATGCTTTTTTATTTGAATGGCATCGGGGTGCGGGTTGAGCTTTTGGCTGGAATGCCTCTCTATCACGGCCACGAGGTGGTCAATCAGCCGCATCATACGCTTCTTCCTCCAGTCGGGGTAGCAACCTGCACTTTGGGTAACTCTTGGAGGGGCGCACGAGTTTATATTCCTCAGCGGCGAGGACTTCAGTCCATCTCTCAGCTAGCAGATCTTGATCAGCTTGAAGCTGCTGCTGCTTTTTCTTTAGGCTATTTGCCGTGGCCATAAGCCGGCGCTTGAATCGCTCTTGTTCGACGGGATCCTCTGGCACAGCGAATTCGTCATCGCCGAGGCTTGCCTCGTCTTCGGAGGAGGGCATGTAATTATCATCCTCGTCTTCTCCGTCTGCCGCTCTCTCAGGAGGGCTGGCTCTTCCATCCTCCTGCTCTAAATCTTGCTGGAGGGGATTGTTGTTGTCTTCGGCACTATCCGGAGTGTTATTATCTCCTGTGCCGGTATCGCCACTTTTGCTTTGGCAGGACTTAGAGCGGCGCCGCCGACGTCGGCGCTTGGGTTGCTTCTTGGAGGGGTCATCCTCTGCTATCTCATCGCCATTGCCTTCTTTGGGTGTATCCACCATGTATATATCGTATGATGAGGTGGCTTTCCAGTGCCCTATAGGTGCTGGTTCCTGTTCGTCTCCTACATCGTCGTCCATACCGTCAATGTCTTCGGAGTCAAAGTCGAGCATGTCGGTAAATCATCGACAGCGGCTACGAAGTGGGTGGTGGGTGGGCGTCGAATTTCTTCGTCGTCCGCTTCCCAATCCTGTTGGCCATAGTCCGGCCAAGGCTCTTATGACAAAGAGAGAGACCTTAGTGAGTTCAGAATGTTGCCGAAGGGCGAGTGCTGAAAGATATCCGTGGCGGTGAATTCCATGATCGGCGTCCAATCGGATTCGATTGGCAGGGGCGCGGAAGGTTCGGAGTCCGGAGAAGAGTCCAGCACCTTGGAGCCACGGGCTTCGCAGAGGATGAGGCTGGTGTTCGGCTCGATCGCCGTTGAGACCGCAGCCCCCGAGGCGGTGCCTAGCCACCCGTCCTCGATCGGCGCAGTTGGCTCCGAACTAAGGGTCGGAGCTGATGCGGGCGCGGCCTCCGGGGCACTGTTCGATGGCAGAGCTAGGTCATACCCATCGTGACAGTGCGGCGCGCTCGGCTGTGGCTCGAATCCGTTGAAGATCAAGTCTCCGTGGATGTCATCCGTGTAATTCAAACTTCCAAATCTGACCTGATGGCCAGGGGCGTAGCTTTCAATCTGCTCCAGATGGCCAAGCGAATTAGCCCGCAGTGCAAAGCCGCCGAACACGAAGATCTGTCTGGGGAGAAAGGTCTCACACTGGACCGCATCGTTGTTAATGATCGGAGGAGCCATCGGGCCTAAAAGTGACGACATAGAGGAACTCTCAATGAAAGCACCAATGTCGGTGTCAAAACCGGCGGATCTCGGGTAGGGGGTCCCGAACTGTGCGTCTAGGACGGATGGTAACAGGATGCAGGGGACACAATGTTTTACCCAGGTTCGGGCCCTCTTGATGGAGGTAAAACCCTACGTCCTGCTTGATTAATATTGATGATATGGGTAGTACAAGAGTAGATCTACCACGAGATCAGAGAGGCTAAATGTCGGTGTCAAAACCGGCAGATCTCGGGTAGGGGGTCCCAAACTGTGCGTCTAGGCGGATGGTAACAGGAGGCAGGGGACACGATGTTTTACCCAGGTTCGGGCCCTCTTGATGGAGGTAAAACCCTATGTCCTACTTGATTAATATTGATGATATGGGTATTACAAGAGTAGATGTACCACGAGATCAAGGAGGCTAAACCCTAGAAGCTAGCCTATGGTATGATTGTATGTATATATGTATGATCTATCGACTAGCCTGGCCCTGGTTTATATAATGCACCATAGGCCTAGGTTAACAAGAGTCCTAGCCGAATACGCCGGTGGGGAGAAGTCCTTGTCTTGATCGCCAAGTCTTGTGGAATCTTCCTTGTATGCGGTAGCTGTCCGAACTGGCCCATGAGTATACGGCCACGGGGGTCCTCGGCCCAATCTATCAGATCGGGAGATGACATGTTGAGTACCCCCTAGTCCAGGACACCGTCAGTAGCCCCCTGAACCAGTCTTCAAGTTAGCGACGCTCCTCGATTCTTCTGAACTGTTCTTCATCTTCGGTCGTCGGTCTTGAAAACTGGTTCAACAAATCTTCTTTATCTTCGATCTTGAGGATCGCCGAAATGCATTCGATGAGTTTACACGTCGGGTATCCGAGGAGCCCCTTTAAGTTTCCGGCCTTTATCAATGCCTTGTTATTTTTATGCCACACCTCGGGTTTGAAGTTGTTCCCGGGAGGTAGCGTCCTCCTGCGTCCGAATTCCAACACTGGACTGCATTCGAGGTATCTTTTGCAGCCGAGCACCAACGCCAGACCGCTTCCCAGCTCTAACACCGGAATGTATCCGAGCTCCAACGCCGGACTATGTATCCGAGCTCCAACGCCGGACTGTATCTGAGCTCCAACGCCGGACTGTATCCGAGGTGTCGTAAATCACCTTGGTTCAAAGAAGTTTGAAGGAGTTTAGCCGAGCTTAATGCCGGAAATGCCCTCTATGGAGCCAGCCACTAGCGCCCGAGCTTTATGCCGGACTGCTTCCGAGGTGGTGCACCACCCCGAATGTGGGCCGATTTTTGTCAATATTTTTGATTGGTGAAATTTCTTCTGTGCCGAGATATATAGCCAGTAGCCCTCAAGGTGGGTATCGGTCTAAAACCCGAGATGCACATGAAGGATGACATAAGACCGCTGATCCCAGTAGCCGCTGAGACCCAGGTTGATTTGCAAAATCAGCCTGAGGATCAAGTCCAAGCTCGGCAGAATACTTCGGGACACTAAAAACGGCGTGCTCAGTCCTCGAGACTTAGGTTGGGTGCGGCCGACCAACCTGAGGATCAAAATCTCCTCAGAAACTATATTGCACATAAAATTTTCTGCATTGGACAAGCAATGCAGTAGCCCCCGAGACACTGGTCGGGTGGCAACACCAGATCAGGGGATCAATGTGCCCCTTTAATATTTGTAAATAATAAGCCCGGAGCCCAGTAGCCCCCGAGCCTTAATGCGGGCACGGGTGGCCGAATTAAGGATCAATATCCATAGTAAAATCACAAATTATGTGTAATGACTCTATGTATCCAAGTACTTTACGTCATTAATGCTCGGATCCGCATTGTACAAAACTTTGTTGACCGACCATCGGCTTCCACCTCCTCGGCCAGTAGCCGAGGAGTGTTTGTCCTACTTTATAAAGCCTTTATGAGGGCAAAGATTTACAACAAACAAGGCCATCTGACCATACGGTTTTATAAACAAAGGTACGCAGAGATATATGTTATATTACTGTTTAACAGAAGAAATGTCTTCCAAAAAAATAGTCCCGCTATCGGTTCCTTTCTTTGGGTTGCCATGCTAAGCATGATCATTAAACCTCAGCTCTAATGTAAGAGCAAAATATCGAGGATTTAGTTTGGGAGGCCAGTTAATAGCCCCCGGTAGTGTTCGGCGACAGTCGGGGTCAAGCCGTAAACACTTCGACCAATGTTATGAATGGCCCATCATTTAACATAGTCATCGGATCGCTGACCAGTTTACGCTTATTGTGACTGTCAGTTTTCGGCTTTCTCCACTGAGGTGCTTAACCATGTGAGCTGGAAGCACAATCGCAGTGGTTCTCCCTTTGCACGCCTAGCCGAACAAAACGGAACGTAGGAAGCAAGTGCAGGAGCCGGGCAACCCAACTATTGACCGAAGACACAATTCGAAACCGATGCATATATAGCAATATCTGAGAATGTTTTTGCCGAATCCCTAAAGGTGTCCGGCGTTGCACTGCGAGACTAATGCTGGAAAAGCACAAATAGTTTATAAGTGCCAAAAAGCTTGGAAAACCAAGAAATGTCAGTAAAAACATGACGTCCGAACAAGATCAAGTGTTTGGTGCCAATCCGAAAATTGGTCTTAGAAAAAAGAAGTGCTTCTGTCATGCTTTAACATGATACGTCCTATCTCAAGACTTCGAGCGGGTCAGCCTATGGCTTCAACCTCCTATCCCGAGGGCGGAGTACTTCTCATTAGGCCAGTTTAGCAAACTAAACTCTAGCGGCTTTGAGAGAGAAATTAGGCTCCCCGGCTAGTGACCGCACACTCATGTCGAAAAAAGGAGTGAGAAATAATAATAATAAAACTTTGCAACGACTAAGAAGAAGAACACTTATTATAAAACGGCTCAAATAAACTTAAGAGCCCCCAAGTGACTTGGGTAGAAGAATGATTGCATGTACCGAAGTACTTATATCATATCTATGTTCAACCAAACTTTAAACGTGTCTTAACCGACCGTTGGCTTCTCCCTCTTCGGTCAAGGACCGAAAAGTGTTATGTACTCCATCGGTCGAGAATATCGATGGTGTTTCCAATAACCAGGCAATCAGGCCATAAGGCTGTAACAGACAAAGCGCGCTCAGGGAACTTATGCCATATTACTGCGAAGTGTAAGAAGCATCTTCGAAGAAAATAGTACCCCCACCGATACCTTTCTTCGGTGCTCATTGTTATTATGAGACTTGTGCAATAGATTTTTTGTACTCATGAGTTCCGTTGTGTGCCGACCATCATTGAAAACTATAAGAGCGCTAGCTTTCGGCTTCACCCAGTCTGAGGTCCGGCTCGGGTGACCCGATCATGACAATCGCAGAGGTGCTCCCTTTACTCCCTAGCCGAACAATCGGGAACGTAGGGGTAAACACAGGAGCAAGGCAACCCAGCTTGCAAATCGCTTAAGTCAATATGGTGCATATTGTGGCGTAATACACGAACAAGGAACGAAGCCGTACAAGTATAATCATATGCAAGAGGAAAAGCTTCATGAAGGAAGCCCCCAAATGAATTGGGTATTTGAATTTATGCGTCACAAACAATGTTTGGACAAGGAAATTTTTTACAAGCAACTTTTTTCCAAAAAAGTATAATGCTTGGTCGAACCGAACACAAGTTAGAAATTAAAGCTTTGAGCATGAAAGCGACTTAGCTGGTTAATGTGTTCGGTATTGATGACGCGGTCCGAGCTTGATGCGGGGCAAGGTTCCATCCCCCAAGCTGGTCCCGAGGTGGCGGAGCGCAGAGCTCGACATGCCGAAGTGGTGACATAGCACGGTCAATGCAGACCGGCAGAGTGACGCCGAAGTCCCCGGATCATTTTCCTGTGCACAAAAAATAGTGCAAACTGGAGATAATAGTAATAATGATAATTAAAAAAAACGTTGCATAATAAATAATTTATGCAAAGTGAGTAATAAAAGAAATATGGCCTAGCGCCGAAGTCAATGTCGATGCAGGGCGTCGGCATGATGCGGTAAAGGCGTGGCAAAGCCTGAATTCGCAGGTCGGTCCGAGCTCCGGATGCGGCGTTCGCCGGACTATGTACGGAAACTGACCGAACCACCATGCGACTGTCGTTAATGCGGCCACCATTTGATAGACCTGTGTACATATGATGGACAAACCAGAGTAATAATTCCTTGGAAAAAATAAACCCAAACAAGCAAAAAATACTGGGATTGATAGCACCTGGTTTATTTGTCGTAGCCATCTGAAGAAAGGTGATTCCCAAAATTGGGACTCGATCCGCACACCCATTGCCTGATGGGCGATAAAACGATGGCATGGCAATGCTGGTAAAGGTTGGCTCGCCGAGGCAAAGCCCCCGGCCCAGCTAACGTGGCGGAGCTGGTCGGCTAGTGACTCCGAAGTGTCCGGAGTAGGTTGATGAAGAGATGGCGAAGCCCCCGGTCCAGCCGAGATGTCGAAGCCCCGATGTCAGCCGATGAGTCGGAGTAGGTCGGCGTGATGGACACCAGCTTGAAGAAGTAATAGTGCGGCCCTGTCGATGCAGGTCGTGACGTGGTCGATGCCGGCTTGATGAAGCGACCGTCCGGCGATGTCGGTATGCCCGCTCCGTGTAATCCGTGAGACGGAGATGTTGGTGATGATTTATCCTTCGCGATGCCTGATTCTTGTTCGGCTTGCCGAGATGATGATCCGAAGAGGTTGAGCTCGGCTCAACAAAGTGACGCCGTGTCTAGCGCAGGTCGGCAACCGTGGAGTAATATTGCCGGACTGGTTTGACACCAGCATGATGTTGAAGATCATGTTCAAAAGATCTTAAAGTTAGTGGGATGTGTTCGAAAACAAAACACAATACCCCATACAAAACTTCCTTCAAAAGGGATGTCCGAAATCCCATTCATAAAAAAGATGAACTCGGGTCGGATTCGTTTTCGCGCAGAAAACAGATCCAAAAAGTGATGCACTAATCGGAAGGTTTCCGGAGTTTGGACGGTCGGATCGAGCTGAAATTTTGAGAGGTGGTAGATATAGGAATTCCGCAGCCGATCAGCGGTTGGATCGTTCAAAGGATGTCCGAGCTAGAAGCTGGACACCACGCCCTAAACTCATTCAGATTCCCGTCCAGATTTGACAGGGCTCCGGTATATCGTGGATTGCCGAAGATTCCTCCATCGGAACTCGACGAAATTTTCCAGGGTTGTTATAGAATCAATTCCGCACAATTCCACTAAATCGATCGTCAAAGAAATACTCGAGGAGGTGGTGGCGGCAGATACGAGTTCGCTGTCCAAAAAAAACAGCACGGTCGCTTGAGGGCAATGTTGACGTTGAGCCCCCGAGCTCCATAGATGATTCCTTCGTGATCTTGATAGAGATCGGAGTTGATGTTTGATGAATTCCCTCATCCGATCATGGTGATCCGAACACGGGGCACAATTCTTGGTCGAACCAAGGTGACCAGTCGAGCTGGTGATGAAGATGCCGAAGTCGCAGTTGATCTGCAGGCGAGCCATCGATCCTTTTGTCGATCACACAGCGGAACTCTCAATGAAAGCACCAATGTCGGTGTCAAAACCGGCAGATCTCGGGTAGGGGGTCCCGAACTATGCATCTAGGCGGATGGTAATAGGAGGCAGGGGACACGATGTTTTACCCAGGTTCGGGCCCTCTTGATGGAGGTAAAACCCTACGTCCTACTTGATTAATATTGATGATATGGGTAGAGTAGATCTACCACGAGATCAAGGAGGCTAAACCCTAGAAGCTAGCCTATGGTATGATTGTATGTATATATGTATGATCTATCGACTAGCCTGGCCCTGGTTTATATAATGCACCAGAGGCCTAGGTTAACAAGAGTCCTAGCCGAATACGCCGGTGGGGAGAAGTCCTTGTCTTGATCGCCAAGTCTTGTGGAATCTTCCTTGTATGCGGCAGCTGTCCGAACTGGCCCATGAGTATACGGCCACGGGGGTCCTCAGCCCAATTTATCAGATCGGGAGATGACGTGTTGAGTACCCCCTAGTCCAGGACACTGTCACTAAACCCTAGAAACTAGCCTATGGTATGATTGTATGTTGTAGTTGTTGTCCTACGGACTAAAACCCTCCGGTTTATATAGATACCGGAGAGGGCTAGGGTTACACAAGGTCGGTTACAAAGGAGGAAAATATCCATATCCGTATTGCCTAGCTTGCCTTCCACGCCAAGTAGAGTCCCGTCCGGACACGAGACGAAGTCTTCAAACTTGTATCTTCATAGTCTCACAGTCCGACCAATGGATATAGTCCGGCTGTCCGGAGACCCCCTAAACCAGGACTCCCTCGGGTGGTATGTGAAGACATTCACATTGAAGACTATGACAAGAGAAGACATCGCGTGAAGACTATGGAGCGCGAAGACTTAGTTGTTTCGTCGTTCTTTTTCTTCTTTGTTGAGTCATAGGAACCACCGTACTGTTAAGTGGGGTCCAAGTGAACCAGTCAGAATGACTGAAGTGATGCTTAACCAAAATTCTATGTCTTCGAGCGAAGACAATGAGAGCAAATCTTATCCAGAGCTGGATAAGTCAGCTTTGCTTGTAGCTCAAGTAAAGTTGCCGCGTGTGTTTAAAATCTGACCGTTGGAACACGTGTTAGTTCCTTAGTGACCCAGGGTCATTTCGGACAAATCAGGTCAGGTTGCCTAGTGGCTATAAATAGCCCACCCCCTACACCATAAATTGGTTGGCTGCTCAGAGTTAGTGCATGGCTTTTGTCGTTTGAGAGCAACCCACCTCGAAGCCTTTGAGAGAGAAATCCTTGCGAGGACAAAGACCTAAACACACAGAGCCAAAGAGTGTTAGGCATCACTGAAGTCTTCTTGTCTGTGTGATTTGAAGACTTATTACACTTGAGGACTGTGAATCCTCCAGCCAGTTAGGACAACCTGACCCACACACACACATTATCTGCGAGGACAAAGACTTATTACATTTGAGAGCAACCCGCATTATCAAAAGATAGCGTACGCGGTATCTATGGCATCCCGGAAGCTGCGACACTACTTTCAAGAGTGTTCGATAATGGTAGCCTCAGAAGTACCACTTAACGATATTATAAACAACCGTGACGCGATGGGCCGGATTGCCAAATGGGCCATTGAGCTCCTCCCATTCGACATAACTTACAAGCCACGGCGAGCTATTAAGTCACAAGTTTTGGCCGACTTCGTCACCGAATGGACGAAAGCCGAACTCCCTAAAGAGTACGGCACATATTCCAACTGGATCATGCACTTCGGCGGCTCCAAAATGTTGGCTGGACTGGGGCTGGCATCGTTTTGACGTCCCCAACAGGAGATATAGTTCAATACGTACTCCAGATAATGTATACGGACTCCAACAACGCAGCCGAATATGAGGCCCTTTTACATGGTCTCTGGATGGCAGTATCCATGGGCATTCAATGCCTAGAGGTGCGCGGGGATTCGAACCTCGCGATATCCCAAATAAATGGAGACTTTGACGCCAAGGATCCGAAAATGGTAGCTTATCGCAACGCCGTCCTAAAAATGTCAGCTCAGTTCGAGGGGCTCAAATTTCACCATATAGCCCGGGAAAACAATCAGGCAGCAGATGTCCTGGCACGCATCGGCGCAAAATGCGACGCTGTCCCCCCAACATCTTCTTGGAGAGGCTGTTCAAACCATCTGTAGTATGGGAAGGGGAACTTGTAAATAACAGCCCGGACCCAACCGCACTGCCCGACACCGAACATTCTGACACAATTGGAGGCTCTGCCAACGAAATAACATCTTCAGCCCACGTCATAATGGCGATCATCGCCCCATGGACAGAACCATTCCTAGCCTACCTAACTAGGCAGGAACTTCCTGAGGACCAAAACGAGGCACGCTGCATAGTGCGGCGATCTAAAGCCTATAAAGTCCATGAGGGAGAGCTTTATAAGAAAAGCACCACCGGAGTCCTTCAAAGGCGCATCTCCGAAGAGGAAGGGCGGAATCTTCTGGCGGAAATTCATGCCGGACTCGGCGGTCACCACGCTGCAGCCCGGGCCCTTGTAAGTAAGGCCTTCCGTACATGCTTTTATTGGCCGACGTTCCGGGCAGACGCTCAAGACTTAGTCCAACGTTGTGCTGGTTGCCATCTTTTTGCAAACCAAAGCCATATGCCACCCACCGCCCTCCATACTATCCCCATCACTTGGCCCTTCGCGGTCTGGGGGCTTGACATGGTTGGACCCCTTAAAGGAGAAACCCACAAGCAAAAATACTTACTGGTCATGGTGTATAAGTTCACCAAATGGATAGAAGCCAAGCCTGTTAAGACGGCCGAATTCGGACCGGTGATAGACTTCATATCCGGGGTCATACACCGTTACGGCGTCCCCCACAGCATCATCACTGATAACGGCACGAACTTTATGGCCGACGAAGTAAAACTCTGGTGCAAAAACATGGGCATCAAGCTCGATTATACTTCAGTCTATCACCCACAAACTAACGGTCAGGTCGAGCGAGCAAATGGTCTTATCATGAGCGGCATCAAACCCAGATTAGTGCGGTCCCTCAAGGAATCTAACACGCATTGGGTAGAGGAGCTCAACTCCGTACTCTGGGGGCTGTGGACCACGCCGAATCGCACTACCGGATACACACCATTCTTTATGGTATACGGCACAGAGGCGGTTCTGCCCTGCGACATAATTCATGACTCGCCTCGAGTGCGCATGTACGAAGAAAGAGAAGCCGAGCTCTATCGGCAGGATAGTTTGGACGCCTTGGAGGAGGAGCGTGACGTGGCAAAAGCCCGTTCCGCATTCTATCAATAGCAGGCTCGAAGATACCAAAGCAGAGAAGTACGGGCCAAAACTGTTGGGGAACGTTGCAGAAAACAAAAATTTTCCTACTCATTTCACCAAGATCCATCTAGGAGTTCATCTAGCAATGAGTCATCGGATGCATCTACATACCTTTGTAGATGGCGAGCGGAAGCGTTCAAAGAACGGGGATGATGTAGTCGAACACGACGTGATCCAAATCACCGATGACCAAGTGCCGAACGGACGGCACCTCCGCGTTCAACACACGTACAGGACGGGAGACGTCTCCTCCTTCTTGATCCAGCCAGGGGGGAGGAGAGGTTGATGAAGATCCAGCAGCACGACGGCGTGGTGGTGGATGCAGGGCGTCACAGTAGCAGGGCTTCGCCTATACTACGAGAGAGAGACGTAACGGGGAGAGAGGGAGGCGCCAGGAGCTGGTGTGTGAAGTCCCTCCTATCCCCCACTATATATAGGGGTTCTAGGGGGGGCGCCGGCCCTAGTAGATGGAATCTACTAGGGGGGGGGGGGCGGCGGCCAAGGGCGGGGGGGCTTGCCCCCCAAGCAAGGGGGCGCCCCCTTTAGGGTTTCCCCTCAACCCTAGCCGCATGGGCCCTAGGGGAGTGGCGCCCCAGCCCACTTTGGGCTGG
The DNA here is from genome assembly GCF_056163025.1 of Triticum urartu. Lineage (NCBI taxonomy): Eukaryota > Viridiplantae > Streptophyta > Magnoliopsida > Poales > Poaceae > Triticum > Triticum urartu. The sequence goes on along the minus strand of NC_141874.1, from coordinate 119,061,860 downwards.
GTTCCCTCCCACTTCAGCCCATGGGGCCCCCCGGTATAGGTGGCCCCACCCGGTGGACCCCCGGGACCCTTCCGGTGGTCCCGGTACAATACCGGTGACCCCGAAACTTGTCCCGATGGCCGAAACAGCACTTCCTATATATAATTCTTTACCTCCAGACCATTCCGGAACTCCTCGTGACGTCCGGGATCTCATCTGGGACTCCGAACAACATTCGGGTTACTGCATATACATATCTTCACAACCCTAGCGTCACCGAACCTTAAGTGTGTAGACCCTACGGGTTCGGGAGACAAGCAGACATGACCGAGACGACTCTCCGGTCAATAACCAACAGCGGGATCTGGATACCCATGTTGGCTCCCACATGCTCCACGATGATCTCATCGGATGAACCACGATGTCGAGGATTCAATCAACCCCGTATGCAATTCCCTTTGTCAATCGATATGTTACTTGCCCGAGATTCGATCGTCGGTATCCCAATACCTCGTTCAATCTCATTACCGGCAAGTCACTTTACTCGTACCGTAATGCATGATCCCGTGACCAGACACTTGGTCACTTTGAGCTCATTATGATGATGCATTACCGAGTGGGCCCGGTGATACCTCTCCGTCATACGGAGTGACAAATCCCAGTCTTGATCCGTGTCAACCCAACAGACACTTTCAGAGATACCCGTAGTCTACCTTTATAGTCACCCAGTTACGTTGTGACGTTTGGTATACCCAAAGCACTCCTACGGTATCCGGGAGTTACACAATCTCATGGTCGAAGGAAAAGATACTTGACATTGGAAAAACTCTAGCAAACGAACTATACGATCTTGTGCTATGTTTAGGATTGGGTCTTGTCCATCACATCATTCTCCTAATGATGTGATCTCGTTATCAATGACATCCAATGTCCATAGTCAGGAAACCATGACTATCTGTTGATCAACGAGCTAGTCAACTAGAGGCTTACTAGGGACATGTTGGTGTCTGTTATTCACACATGTATTACGATTTCCGGATAACACAATTATAGCATGAATAAAGACAATTATCATGAATAAGGAAATATAGTAATAATGCTTTTTATTATTGCCTCTAGGGCATATTTCCAACAGTCTCCCACTTGCACTAGAGTCAATAATCTAGTTACATTGTGATGAATCGAACACCCATGGAATTCTGGTGTTGATCATGTTTTGCTCTAGGGAGAGGTTTAGTCAACGGATCTGCTACATTCAGGTCCGTATGTACTTTACAAATATCTATGTCTCCATCTTGAACATTTTCACGAATGGAGTTGAAGCGTCGCTTGATGTAACTTGTCTTCTTGTGAAACCTGGGCTCCTTGGCAAGTGCAATAGCTCCAGTGTTGTCACAGAAAAGTTTGATTGGCCCCGACGCATTGGGTATGACTCCTAGGTCGGTGATGAACTCCTTCACCCATATTGCTTCATGTGCTGCCTCCGAGGCTGCCATGTACTCCGCTTCACATGTAGATCCCGCCACGACGCTTTGCTTGCAACTGCACCAGCTTACTGCCCCACCATTCAAAATATACACGTATCCGGTTTGTGACTTGGAGTCATCCAGATCTGTGTCGAAGCTAGCGTCGACGTAACCTTTTACGACAAGCTCTTCGTCACCTCCATAAACGAGAAACATTTCCTTAGTCCTTTTCAGGTACTTCAGGATATTCTTGACCGCTGTCCAGTGTTCCTTGCCGGGATTACTTTGGTACCTTCCTACCAAACTTACGGCAAGGTTTACATCAGGTCTGGTACACAGCATGGCATACATAATAGAACCTATGGCTGATGCATAGGGGATGACGCTCATCTCTTCTATATCTTCTGCCGTGGTCGGACATTGAGCTGAGCTCAATTTCATACCTTGTAACACAGGCAAGAACCCCTTCTTAGACTGATCCATATTGAACTTCTTCAATATCTTATCAAGGTATGTGCTTTGTGAAAGACCTATGAGGCGTCTCGATCTATCTCTATAGATTTTGATTCCTAATATATAAGCAGCTTCTCCAAGGTCCTTCATTGAAAAACTTTTATTCAAGTAGGCCTTAATGCTGTCCAAGAGTTCTATATCATTTCCCATCAAAAGTATGTCATCTACATATAATATGAGAAATGCTATAGAGCTCCCACTCACTTTCTTGTAAACGCAGGCTTCTCCATAAGTCTGCGTAAACCCAAACGCTTTGATCATCTCATCAAAGCGAATGTTCCAACTCCGAGATGCTTGCACCAGCCCATAAATCGAGCGTTGGAGCTTGCACACCTTGTTAGCATTCTTAGGATCGACAAAACCTTCCGGCTGCATCATATACAATTCTTCCTTAAGGAAACCATTAAGGAATGCCGTTTTGACGTCCATTTGCCATATCTCATAATCGTAGAATGCGGCAAGTGCTAACATGATTCGGACGGACTTTAGCTTCGCTACCGGTGAGAAAGTCTCATCGTAGTCAACCCCTTGAACTTGTCGATAACCCTTAGCGACAAGTCGAGCTTTATAGATGGTCACATTACCATCCGCGTCTGTCTTCTTCTTAAAGATCCATTTATTTTCTATGGCTCGCCGTTCAACGGGCAAGTCAGTCAAAGTCCATACTTCATTTTCATACATGGATCCTATCTCAGATTTCATGGCTTCTTGCCATTTGTCGGAATCCGGGCCCGCCATCGCTTCTTCATAGTTCGAAGGTTCACCGTTGTCTAACAACATGACTTCCAAGACAGGGTTGCCGTACCACTCTGGTGCGGAACGTGTCCTTGTGGACCTTCGAATTTCAGTAGGAGCTTGATCAGAAGTATCTTGATCATTATCATTACCTTCCTCTCTAGTTGGTGCAGGCACCTCAGGAACATTTTCTTGAGTCGCGCCTTTTTCCGGTTCAAGAGGTAATACTTCATCAAGCTCTACTTTCCTCCCACTTACTTCTTTCGAGAGAAACTCTTTCTCTAGAAAGGACCCATTCTTGGCAACAAAGATCTTGCCTTCGGATCTGAGGTAGAAGGTGTACCCAATAGTTTCTTTTGGGTATCCTATGAAGACGCATTTTTCCGACTTGGGTTCGAGCTTTTCAGGTTGAAGTTTCTTGACATAAGCATCGCATCCCCAAACTTTTAGAAACGACAACTTAGGTTTCTTCCCAAACCATAATTCATACGGTGTCGTCTCAACGGATTTCGACGGAGCCCTATTTAAAGCGAATGCGGCAGTCTCTAAAGCATAGCCCCAAAAAGATAGCGGTAAATCGGTAAGAGACATCATAGATCGCACCATATCTAATAGAGTGCGATTACGACGTTCGGACACACCGTTACGCTGAGGTGTTCCAGGCGGCGTGAGTTGTGAAACTATTCCACATTTTCTTAAGTGTGTGCCAAACTCGTGACTCAAGTATTCTCCTCCACGATCTGATCGTAGAAACTTGATTTTCCTGTCACGTTGATTTTCAACCTCACTCTGAAATTCCTTGAACTTTTCAAAGGTTTCGGACTTGTGTTTCATTAAGTAGATATACCCATATCTACTTAAATCATCAGTGAGCGTGAGAACATAACGATAGCCACTGCGAGCCTCAACACTCATTGGACCGCACACATCAGTATGTATGATTTCCAATAAGTTGGTTGCTTGCTCCATTGTTCCTGAGAACGGAGTCTTGGTCATCTTACCCATGAGGCATGGTTCGCACGTGTCAAATGATTCATAATCAAGAGACTCTAAAAGTCCATCTGCATGGAGCTTCTTCATGCGTTTGACACCTATGTGACCAAGGCGGCAGTGCCACAAGTATGTGGGACTATCATTATCAACCTTACATCTTTTGGTACTCACATTATGAACATGTGTAGTATTACGTTCGAGATTCATAAAGAATAAACCATTCACCATAGGAGCATGACCATAAAACATATCTCTCATATAAATAGAACAACCATTATTCTCGGATTTAAATGAGTAGCCATCTCGAATTAAACGAGATCCCGATACAATGTTCATGCTCAAAGCTGGCACTAAATAACAATTATTAAGGTTTAAAACTAATCCCGAAGGTAGATATAGAGGTAGCATGCCGACGGCGATCACATTGACCTTGGAACCATTCCCGACGCGCATCGTCACCTCGTCCTTTGCAAGTTTCCGCTTATTCCGCAGCCCCTGCTTTGAGTTACAAATGTGAGCAACTGCACCGGTATCAAATACCCAGGAGCTACTACGGACACCAGTAAGGTACACATCAATTACATGTATATCACATATACCTTTTGTTTTGTCGGCCTTCTTGTCTGCTAAGTATTTAGGGCAGTTCCGCTTCCAGTGACCGCTTCCCTTGCAATAAAAGCACTCAGTCTCGGGCTTGGGTCCATTCTTTGGCTTCTTCCCGGTAGCTTGCTTGCCGGGCGCGGCAACCTCCTTGCCGTCCTTCTTGAAGTTCTTTTTACCCTTGCCTTTCTTGAACTTAGTGGTTTTATTGACCATCAACACTTGATGTTCCTTCTTTACTTCTACCTCCGCTGATTTCAGCATTGAGAACAACTCAGGAATGGTCTTTTGCATCCCCTGCATGTTGAAGTTCATCACAAAGCTCTTGTAGCTTGGTGGAAGCGACTGGAGGATTCTGTCAATGACCGCATCATCTGGGAGATTAACTCCCAGCTGAGACAAGCGGTTATGTAACCCAGACATAGTGAGTATGTGCTCACTGACAGAACTATTTTCCTCCATCTTACAGCTGAAGAACTTATCGGAGACTTCATATCTCTCGATCCGGGCATGAGCTTGAAAAACCATTTTCAGCTCTTCGAACATCTCATATGCTCCATGTCTCTCAAAACGCTTTTGGAGCCCCGGCTCTAAGCTGTAAAGCATGCCGCACTGAACGAGGGAGTAGTCATCAACACGTGTCTGCCAAGCGTTCATAACGTCTTGGTTCTGTGGGACGGGAGCTTCACCTAGCGGTGCTTGTAGGACATAATCTTTCTTGGAAGCTATGAGGATGATCCTCAGGTTCCGGACCCAGTCCGTATAGTTGCTGCCATCGTCTTTCAGCTTGGTTTTCTCTAGGAACGCGTTGAAGTTGAGGACTACGTGGGCCATTTGATCTACAAGACATATTGTAAAATATTTTAGACTAAGTTCATGATAATTAAGTTCATCTAATCAAATTATTAATGAACTCCCACTTATATTAGACATCCCTCTAGTCATCTAAGTATTACATGATCCGAGTTAACTAGGCCGTGTCCGATCATCACGTGAGATGGACTAGTCAACATCGGTGAACATCTTCATGTTGATCGTATCTTCTATACGACTCATGCTCGACCTTTCGGTCTTCTGTGTTCCGAGGCCATGTGTGTACATGCTAGGCTCGTCAAGTCAACCTAAGTGTTTGCATGTGTAAATCTGTCTTACACCCGTTGTATGTGAACGTCTGAATAAAACACCCGATCATCACGTGATGTTTTGAAACAGCGAACTGTCGCAACGGTGCACAGTTAGGGGGAACACTTCTTGAAATTAGTATGAGGGATCATCTTATTTACTACCGTCGTTCTAAGTAAACAAGATGCAAAACATGATAAACATCACATGCAATCAAATAATAAACGTGACATGATATGGCCAATATCACATAGCTCCTTTGATCTCCATCTTGGGGCTCCATGATCATCTTGTCACCGGCATGACACCATGATCTCCATCATCATGATCTCCATCATCGTGTCTCCATGAAGTTGCTCACCAACTATTACTTCTACTACTATGGCTAACGTGTTTAGCAATAAAGTAAAGTAATTTACATGGCGTTTCTCAATGACACGCAGGTCATATAAAAGAATAAAGACAACTCCTATGGCTCCTGCCGGTTGTCATTCTCATCGACATGCAAGTCATGATTCCTATTACAATAGCATGAACATCTCATACATCACATATAGATCATTCATCATTCATCACAACTTTGGCCATATCATATCACAAACCACTTGCTACAAAAACAAGTTAGACGTCCTCTAATTGTCGTTGCAAGTTTTACGTGGCTGAATTAGGGTTCTAGCAAGAACGTCTTCTTACCTACGTTAAAGCCACAACGTGATTTGTCAACTTCTATTTACCCTTCATAAGGACCCTGTTCATCGAATCCGCTCCAACTAAAGTGGGAGAGACAGACACCCGCCAGCCACCTTATGCAACTAGTGCATGTTAGTCGGTGGAACCGGTCTCACGTAAGCGTACGTGTAAGGTTGGTCCGGGCCGCTTCATCCCACAATGCCGCTGAAGCAAGAAAAGACTAGTAGCGGCAAGAAAGTTGACAAATCTACGCCCACAACAAATTGTGTTCTACTCGCGCAAGAAGAACTACGCATAGACCTAGCTCATGATGCCACTGTTGGGGAACGTTGCAGAAAACAAAAAATTTCCTACTCGTTTCACCAAGATCCATCTAGGAGTTCATCTAGCAACGAGTCATCGGATGCATCTACATACCTTTGTAGATGGCGAGCGGAAGCGTTCAAAGAACGGGGATGATGTAGTCGAACACGACGTGATCCAAATCACCGATGACCAAGTGCCGAACGGACGGCACCTCCGCGTTCAACACACGTACGGGACGGGAGACGTCTCCTCCTTCTTGATCCAGCAAGGGGGGAGGAGAGGTTGATGAAGATCCAGCAGCACGACGGCGTGGTGGTGGATGCAGGGCATCACAGTAGCAGGGCTTCGCCTATACTACGAGAGAGAGACGTAACGGGGAGAGAGGGAGGCGCCAGGAGTTGGTGTGTGAAGTCCCTCCTCTCTCCCACTATATATAGGGGTGATAGGGGGGGCGCCGGCCCTAGTAGATGGAATCTACTAGGGGGGGGGCAAGGGTGGGGGGGCTTGCTCCCCAAGCAAGGGGGCGCCCCCTTTAGGGTTTCCCCTCAACCCTAGCCGCATGGGCCCTAGGGGAGTGGCGCCCCAGCCCACTTTGGGCTGGGTTCCCTCCCACTTCAGCCCATGGGCCCCCCCGGGATAGGTGGCCCCACCCGGTGGACCCCCGGGACCCTTCCGGTGGTCCCGGTACAATACCGGTGACCCCGAAACTTGTCCTGATGGCCGAAACAGCACTTCCTATATATAATTCTTTACCTCCGGACCATTCCGGAACTCCTCGTGACGTCCGGGATCTCATCCGGGACTCCGAACAACATTCGGGTTACTGCATATACATATCTTCACAACCCTAGCGTCACCGAACCTTAAGTGTGTAGACCCTACGGGTTCGGGAGACAAGCAGACATGACCGAGACGACTCTCCGGTCAATAACCAACAGCGGGATCTGGATACCCATGTTGGCTCCCACATGCTCCGCGATGATCTCATCGGATGAACCACGATGTCGAGGATTCAATCAACCCCGTATGCAATTCCCTTTGCCAATCGATATGTTACTTGCCCGAGATTCGATCGTCGGTATCCCAATACCTCGTTCAATCTCGTTACCGGCAAGTCACTTTACTCGTACCGTAATGCATGATCCCGTGACTAGACACTTGGTCACTTTGAGCTCATTATGATGATGCATTACCGAGTGGGCCCGGTGATACCTCTCCGTCATACGGAGTGACAAATCCCAGTCTTGATCCGTGTCAACCCAACAGACACTTTCAGAGATACCCGTAGTCTACCTTTATAGTCACCCAGTTAGGTTGTGACGTTTGGTATACCCAAAGCACTCCTACGGTATCCGGGAGTTACACGATCTCATGGTCTAAGGAAAAGATACTTGACATTGGAAAAACTCTAGCAAACGAACTATACGATCTTGTGCTATGTTTAGGATTGGGTCTTGTCCATCACATCATTCTCCTAATGATGTGATCTCGTTATCAATGACATCCAATGTCCATAGTCAGGAAACCATGACTATCTGTTGATCAATGAGCTAGTCAACTAGAGGCTTACTAGGGACATGTTGGTGTCTGTTATTCACACATGTATTACGATTTCCGGATAACACAATTATAGCATGAATAAAGACAATTATCATGAATAAGGAAATATAATAATAATGCTTTTTATTATTGCCTCTAGGGCATATTTCCAACAAAAACCTACAATGTTGGCGAGTTAGTTCTACGCCTGCCGGTTAAGAAAAAGGACAAACTCAAGCCCAAATGGGAAGGTCCCTTCATCATTGACCAAGTCCTGACTGGTGGAGTGTACCGTCTGCGGGATGCATCGGATAATCGACTCGAGCCGAACCCATGGAACGCAGCCCGACTCCGAAGATTCTACGCCTAATGCCGGACTCTGTGTTCGTCTCCTTCCTCTGTCCATTTTTTATACATTGTTTGTCTTATATTTTTCTCCTTCTCCCTCTCTTTTCTCTCACAGCCTTTAGGGGCCCATTCGTGCCTTGTTTGCACGCAACTGACGCGCTATCCGCGCTCATTATACCTGGGGGCTTCTTTAACATAAGCTTGTTCATACGGGCTTTATGCCCAACACATGTGTCATCCTTCCGCATGTACCCTTTATCCACCATTATATGCATCGATATGACTTAAGTTTTGGCCAAGCTGGGTTGCCTGGCTATTGTATTTATGCCCTACGTTCCCACTAATTCGGCTAGGGCATAAGGGGAGCACCTCAGCGATTGTTACCGCCGGGTCAGCCGGATGTGTACCTCAGACTAGGTGAAGCCGAAAGCTAGCGTTCTTAAGGGAATATTCAGTCGGTGAACTAAAGATGATTTTTCACTTATTTACTTATCCGCCCCCAGATGTTTTTTCTGTGTCTCTTCTCGCAGTCTGGACATGCACTTTAGGGCATGCCTCCCATGGAAAGGAACCCCTAACGGAACTATTCTCCCTGGAAGATGTTTCTTACTAACCATGTAATATAACAGAACTAGTTGGGCACTTGTCTGTTCAAGCACTAATGACCCCTACGCCTGGTCTCCATGCATGCCCTGGTTCTTACATAACTGAGAGGGTATTCGGATACACTCCGGACCGTCGGTTCCCGAGGTCGAAGCGAAAAGGTCCGCCACGACAAACGATCTACAATCCGGCTAGAAGGGATTATACATGTCACTTTAAATTACATAGTCAATTTGACTGGTTGAGTTCCTCTTCAATACCATCCAATAGGCTGTCTAGTCTACAGTCCTGTTGGGAATACTTTGCGTCCAATTCTACTTGGCCGTACACTAAGCTCACAGGGATCTCCTTCCCATCGGGCCTCACAGGCCCGACCTCGGCCATGTGGTTTGGGTCAGCCTTCGTGTACCGCGTCTTCACCATGGCCCAGGCTTCCCTGGCGCCCTGACGGCAGGCCGATATCTTCCATAATCGGAAGTGCCGCCGCGCTCCCTTCAGCTTCTCTGCAAGCTCTCCAAGGCCTTTGGGCATGGAGACGGATGGCCACAAGGCCTGGGCGATGCCTTGCATCACCTGCCGAACTCGTTCGTGCAGTTGTGAGAGCTCGGGAAGAAGGTCACCTGTAGAACCAGGCATTTCCTTCGCAGGACGACCTGTTAGCATACCTACAGACATAACTCTATCAGTCAACTTCCTCGCCGAACTCTTTTTCAAAGTTCGTTCAAGCACTTACTAAATATGCCGCGTCGAAGCCGCCGATTCTCCTTAACGGAGTCCGACAATTGGGCACGAACATCCTTCAGTTCCACGCCCAGCTTGGTGTTGGCATCTAGGTGATCATTTTTCTCCTGCCTCACCCTCGTAAGCACGCTCTCACCGGCCTTTAGCTGGCGTAGGAGCTGTTGTTTATCCGGATTTACTCCAGCGTCATCTGCAATTTTACCGTCAGATTTGCATATACGCCGCACTTTATATGATACTTATCATTTGAAGGATATATTACCAGAGGGGGTCTCTTTGGGCTCCCCTGCTGCGGCTAGTGCGGCCTGAAGTTGGGCTTTACACCCTTCCAGCTCCTGGGACAGTTGGGTATTCTTTTCTGTAAGAACCTGCATAACAAATCATCCTTAAATCAGTTATTCTAACTGTTTCAAGTCTCAGGGGCTACTGATATATATAATCACCAAATTTGCTTACCCGTATGTCTTTTACATACTACTCTGTGGCTCTGGCTGGACCATTTTGAGAAGCACGGAGGTACACATCTCCTGAGTTGAAGGCATCCAGTGCCTCTTGGGAGAAACAAGCGTCACGAAGAACAGTCCAGCGAAGCCTGTGGTTCATGGCACTTTCCACCTCGGAATTGGTGGCGGAAAGTCTATTCGCATCCTATGTCGGAGGAGCGCCCGGTGCATGCCTCGTATTTGTTCCCGCCTCCGAATCCTGCCTTGGAGCCTGGCTGGTGGAGGCGCGATTAGTAGCCTCCCCGGATATAGTCCAGCGAGCACTCTTTTTCCTAAAAAGAAGGCATGGGCATTAGTATGCCTCTGAGAATAATATCTGGGAATCAAGACGGCGCACCGTACCGCTGCGCCGATGTCTCAATCCGGACTGCGTGTCTTTTCAGCCTGCCTGGCCCCTTGTTGGCTAGTCGCCGCAGGCTCGGCCTTCCGCCTCGAGGACCTCCCCTATGAAACACGGTTGTTATACGGTAATCAAAAACATGCAAGGATGGATCCCTTTTCAAAATACTGGGACTTCGGTCTTAGTTACCTGTGAGGCTGGAAGTAGCCCAGGGTAATTGGCCGTAATGGCCACCAGGGCATTGTCATTGCTCAATTGGTAAAATACCCCATTAATCAGCTTCACAGATATGTCCGGATCCTCTTGGGAGGCCGGGTCAAGGGACCATTCCGGGTCCTCGGGTTGTGGAGGAGGGTTGTTTATCTCCCTTATAGCCTGGCGCAGCTCCTGCGTTGAAATCGCTAGACTGAATACTTAACTATGGGAATATGAAACGGATGGGCGAGAAAAAGTGTCCGCTTACCCAGCTCGGAGGATTGTACATAGAAAATCCGCCCTGCGGATTGACGCAGAGGAATTCCTCCTCTTCCCCCTTGTACAACGTGGATAAGATCTTTATTAGATCGGCAACCGATTTTGGCCCTTTACGGCCGTAGCGGGTAGCGTCATCCTCCCCGTTGAAATCTGTAACACCCTCGATGCAGCTATATCTCCTACGTGTCGAAGCACGACTTAGAGGCATAACCGCATTGAAAGCAATGTCGTAAGTGAGGTAATCTTCACACAACCCATGTAATACATAAGGGAAAGGGATACATAGTTGGCTTACAATCGCCACTTCACACAAATACATGAATAAAACATTACAACATCCAAATACAATCAAGCTCCGACTACGGAAACAAAATAAAAGAAGAACCCCAAATGCGACAAGGTCCCCGATCGACCCCAACTGGGCTCCACTACTGATCAACTAGAACGAAACAACACAAAGGACAAGATCTTCATCGAGCCCCTCCTTGAGCTTGGTAGCGTCACCTGCACGGTTTCATCGGCACCTACAAACTGGTTTTGGAAGTATCTGTGAGTCACGGGGACTCGGCAATCTCACACCCTCGCGATCAAGACTATTTAAGCTTATAGGTAGGGTAAAAGGTATGAGGTGGAGCTGCAGCAAGCGACTAGCATATATGGTGGCTAACATACGCAAATGAGAGCGAGAAGAGAAGGCAAAGCACGTTCGAGAATCTATGATCAAGAAGTGATCCTAGAACAACCTACGTCAAGCATAACTCCAACACCGTGTTCACTTCTCGGACACCGCCGGAAAGAGACCATCACGGTAACACACGCGGTTGATGTATTTTAATTAAGGTCAACTTCAGGTTTTCTACAACCGGACATTAACAAATTCCCATCTGCCCATAACCGCGGGCATGGCTTTCGAAAGTTCAAATCCCTGCAGGGGTGTCCCAACTTAGCCTATCACAAGCTCTCACGGTCAACGAAGGATATTCCTTCTAGCGGGAAGACCCGATCAGACTCGGAATCCCGGTTACAAGACATCCTCGACAATGGTAAAACAAGTCCAGCAAGACCACCCGATGCGCCGACATCCCGATAGGAGCAGCACATATCTCGTTCTCAGGGCACACCGGATAAGCTAAGCGTACGGGAGCCAATGTAACCCAAGTTGCCAAGGGACGGCCCCGCATGGTGCTCTGGGTTGGACCAACACTTAGACAAGCACTGGCCCAGGGGTTAAAAATAAAGATGACCCTCGGGATGCGCGACTCCCAAGGGAAAAAGGCTAGGTGGAGAATGGTAAAACCAAGGTTGGGCCTTGATGAAGGAGTTCTATTCAAGGTGAACTGTCAAGGGGTTCCCATTATAACCCAACCGCGTAAGGAACGCAAAATCCAGGAACATAACACCGATATGACGGAAACTAGGGCGGCAAGAGTGGAACAAAACACCAGGCATAAGGCCGAGCCTTCCACCCTTTACCAAGTATTTAGATGCATTAATTAAATAAGATATATTGTGATATCCCAACAAGTAAACATGTTCCAACAAGGAACAACATCTCCATGTTCCAATAAGGAACAAACTTCAATCTTCACCTGCAACTAACAACGCTATAAGAGGGGCTGAGCAAAGCGGTAACATAGCCAAACAACGGTTTGCTAGGACAAGGTGGGTTAGAGGCTTGGTTTAACAATATGGGAGGCATGATAAGCAAGTGGTAGGTATCGCAGCATAGGCATAGCAAAAGAGCGAGCAACTAGCAAGCAAAGATAGAAGTGATTTCGAGGGTATGGTCATCTTGCCTGAAATCCCACAAGGAAGAAGAACGAGTCCATGAAGAAGACAAACGGACGTAGTCGAACGGGTCCTCACAAACGCGACGTAATTGGAAACAACCCGAAGAAGCAACACCGGAAAGGAACACACAACATAGTAAACAACCAACACATAAGCATGGTATGATATGCGGGATGCAGTATGTAATGCATATGCAAGATTTGACAAGGAATGATTGAACGTGGCCTCAACTTGGAAATCCAAGAGTTCCACTAGAAAGGTGGGGTGATTTCGGTTGAAATCGATATAAAGATCACCGGAATCGGATGCACAGTTTGGAAATGGCAAGCGAAACAAATATGGCTCCGGTCTGCGATAAACAACAAGTAGCCATCTAAATGCATCAAGATAAATATGCTACAACACTCAAACGTGACAACAAAATACATGGCAGGGATCCACTCATGATGCTTGACAAAAGATGTACACTGAGCTACGGCTAATTCATCCATTAACAGGTTCAAACAAGCATGGAAAAAGTGCAAATGATAACAGGTTTCAGACTTAGTGAAATTAACACTAGTCTGGAATTTAACATCAGGAAGCATACTTTAGAGCATAAAAACTACATGCTACAGGAACTTAACATGGCAAGGCAAGGCATGGCATGAAGCTACTCAAAGCACTTAACAAAAGTCCCTTAGTGACCTTGAGCCAAAAGGGATCAGAGGATACAATTGCAAGCATGTGAACATGGCAAAAACATAATCAGATTACAGACTTAGTGAAAAACTGGAGCATGCAAAACAGATAACGAGTAGGCATGTTTACGAGCTCGATGCACTCACTACAGAGCATGGCATGACAAACTAAGCATACACCCATCAAGGAGACATGGCATAGGAGCTAGGCATGGCAAGAACAACAACATAGCATGCATGGATCAATAGCAACATCCTCGGCAAAATCGCTAAACAAGTTAACAATCTGCCAGGAACACAATATAGCAAAAGTAGAGCTCAATTGACTCAAGCTAGGGTGCTACATAAATTCCAACAAAGACATGGATGGATAGATCACCACAATGTTAACAAACATCCTTACTGATCATCCTCAAAAGAGGCACAGATCACTAGGAAACAACATGAACATATGGCATGATGATAAAATCAGGACAAGGACTTAGTGAAATTCTAAGTCCCTGAAATCAGCATTACCGATTACGCTACTTTGCAAGCTTGTGCTAGTCACCACACATATCACAAAAATACATGGAAAGCACCTCTATAAAGATGGCATGGCATATAACAAAACTCATGTAGAACTCAGGAGCATAGCATGCACACATTAATCATGTCAAAAAAGACAAATAGCTATTTGATGCAGCAGATCTGACAATTAACTCATATAGCCCTCTTCCAACAACATTTCGGGCATCAAGATGAGCTCAAATGAAAATGATGCAATGATATGAAATGATGTACTCTCTGAGATGAACATTTTGATATGCTACATGCATGAATCGGAGCTACGGATGCAGAGTTATAGCATGATGAAATATGCAAAAAAATAACGGGAAGAGAGGGAAAAAGTCAACCCTCAAGAACAGATCTAGGGTTTGCTTGGCGCGGATCCCGAGGTTTGCCTGGATCTTCGCCGGAAAACTTGAACTCGCCGGAGTACTCGACGGTGAGGAGGATGGGGTCGCCGGGAAGGTCAAGGCGGCGGAGGGGCGCCGGGGTGAGGCCGGACTACGGCAGCGGGCGCGGAGGAGGTCGCCGACGCCGGAGCTTGCGGCGGTGCTAGGGTGGCGAGGCGGTGGTCTGGCGGGCGGCGCCGCGGTGGTGGTGGCCGGAGCAGCTGCTCCGCGGCGGAGCAATGATGAGGTGGCCGGGCGGCGCGTGCCTCGGGAGGCCGCGGGCAGGCGCGCGGTCGCGCTCGGGCCGGGCGGGCCGGCCTTGGGCCCTCAGGGCCGCGGCGGCGCAGGCGAGGAGAGAGAAGGCGGCGGAGACATGTGGCGAAGCGGGATTGGTTAGCGGCGGCGGCATGACGTGGCGGCATCGGATAGGGCGGAGCGAGGTGGCGGCGGCGGCTGGACATGTCCGGCCGGTGGAAGAAGTGTCCGGCGGCGCGGAGGGAGTGGATCTAGGGTTTCGTCTGCATGAGAATTTCGAAGGAGATCACATATTTATAGGTAGAGGGAGCTAGGAGGCTCCAAATTGAGCACGGTTTTCGGCCACGCGATCGTGATCGAACGACCGAGAGGATGGAGGAGGTTTAGCTGGGATTTGGGCCAAATTGGAAGGGTGTTGGGATGCAACACACACGAGGCCTTTACGGTCCCTTGGTTAACCGTTGGAGTATCAAACGAAGTCCAAATGATACGAAACTTGACAGGCGGTCTATCGGTAGTAAACCAAGGCTGCATGACAAGTCTCGGTCCAATCCGAAAACGTTTAACACTCGCACACGAAAAGAGGTAGAAAGGGACACCGGAGGAGGTAGGAGCGCCGGATTGCAAAACGGACAACGGGGAAAATGCTCGGATGCCTGAGACGAACATGAAGGCAAATGCAATGCACATGATGACATGATATGCAATGCATGACACGCAAGCAATGACAACACAACAACAACGAATAACTGGAGGACACCTGGCACATCGGTCTCGGGGCGTTACAAAATCCCACATGGGGTGGCCTCTATACTGAAGCGGCTGCACCCCCCGCATAATACATGTGGCCATGACCTCGATCATGGTCAATCCGGATCGAGCTAACAAACTTATCTGGCTCATTAGGTAAAGAACGTCCCTGTCATCTTCCTCCCGGGGCTCCATGGACGCCAGCTCCGGCGCTTCTTCAAAGGGGCATTGTCAAACTCAGGGAGGCCGATTCGAATAGGGTCCGGGAGGGGGACGTCTTCTATATAAAACCATTCTGAAGGCCAGTCTTCAGACGTATTCTTTGGGGTTCTGGATAGATATCCGGTCCCGGCAATACGCCACACTTCGGCTCCGCCCACTTGATATATTGACCCCTCCTGAGAACGGGGCACGAGGCAGAATAGCTTTTTCCATAGCGCGAAATGAGCCTCACAGCCCAAAAACAGCTCACAAAGGGCTATGAAGCCCGCGATATGCAATATGGAGGCAGGCGTAAGGTTGTGCAACTGGAGGCCATAGAACTCCAGGAGCCCCCGGAGAAATGGATGAATTGGAAATCCGAGCCCTCTTACCAAATGAGGGACAAGGCATACCCGCTCTCCCTTGGAGGGATTGGGAAGGCTCTCCGCTTGCTCTCCGCCATTATAGGTGGCGAGCCCGGCTCGAACTGGGACCATGTATGCTAGGGGAAGAAATCCCTTGGCCTGAAGCATCACTAATTTGTCGTGCGGGACGGAACATCTCTCCCAATCTCCGAGCTTGGGGCTAGGGGGGGCGAGAGTAGGAGCTGCGTCAACCGGCCATGTTGGAATGGATCTCTGTCGGATGCGCTCCGATGAAGGCTCGCCAAGGGAGGATGGTGTGATTTGGATCTGAATCCTCGCCTCTTTAATATACAACTCATTCGCACAGCTAGGGGGGTAAAAGTAAAACCACCCTGGCTCTTTACATTCGCTCGACACGTGGAAAGTGGCCATTATTGGGCGTGGAAGCCAAGGAGCGCAACATTCACAAGAAGCCAAACACTATTTAAACAGGTACACGGAATTTGGAGAGGAACCCGCCTTGCAATGCCGAAGACAATCTGCGCGCCGAACTCATCATCATTGAAGCCTGGTTCAGGGGCTACTGAGGGAGTCCTGGATTAGGGGGTGTCCGGATAGCCGGACTATAACCTTTGGCCGGACTGTTGGACTATGAAGATACAAGTTTGAAGACTTCGTCTCGTGTCCGGATGGGACTCTACTTGGCGTGGAAGGCAAGCTAGGCAATACGGATATGGATATTTCCTCCTTTGTAACCGACCTTGTGTAACCCTAACCCTCTCCGGTGTCTATATAAACTGGAGGGTTTTAGTCCATAGGACAACAACTACAACATACAATCATACCATAGGCTAGCTTCTAGGGTTTAGCCTCTCTGATCTCATGGTAGATCTACTCTTGTACTACCCATATCATCAATATTAATCAACCAGGACGTAGGGTTTTACCTCCATCAAGAGGGCCCGAACCTGGGTAAAACATTGTGTCCCCTGCATCCTGTTACCATCCGGCCTAGACGCATAGTTCGGGACCCCCTACCCGAGATCTGCTGGTTTTGACACCGACAGTCCTTGTGAAGTCATTGCCTGTTTGCATTATCTATTTGTCTTCATTGTGTGACTGCTTGTTCTGATTGGCTTCATACTATCTTCCATCCAGATCTATACTGCCTAGCTGCTATTAGTCTTTGTGCTTTCATTTCATTGAATACTTGACTATGGCTTGCTTAGTGTAGTCTACCTTCCGCTGCATGGTAATAGGTTTATTTCTATCGTTTGTCTTCGAAACTTCCATGTTTTGAAGACTTTCATAAACATCGCCTATTCACCCCCATCTAGTCGATCAATAGCACTTTTAGTTGGTATCAGAGCAGGGTACTCCCTTGTTCTATGTGATTCGGTTTAACCACCCGGAGTTTTAGCTATGTCGACTGCAGGGATAATCAAAGTCTCTGCTGCGTGCCCAGTCTTTGATGGAACTGAATATCCCTACTGGAAGAATAAGATGCGCATGCATATGGAAGCCATTGATGTCGACCTCTGGTATGTCGTCAAGAATGGCGTCCCCAAGGCTGGTGAATGTGTCACTGCTGCTGATGTCAAGAAGTTCATTCAACTGGATTCCACTGCCAAGAACATCATCTGTGGTCATCTGACCAAAGGACAGTATGGCCGTGTGAGTGCTCTGGAAACATCCAAGCTAGTCTGGGACTAGCTCTCCAAGGTCAACAAAGGCATCTCAACCTAGAGAGATCAAAGAATCAGTGTCCTTCGCAACCTCTTCAACCGCTTTAAGAGAAACTACAATGAGAATGTTCAGCTCACGTTTGATCGACTCACTGACATCACCAATGAGCTTCAAGCTCTCGGCGCTACTAAGATCACCAAGCATGAAGTCGTCAAGACACTCCTGAGATCACTTGACAGCTCATTTGACACCCTAGCCCTGATGTTTCAAGAACGCCCTGACTTCAAGACACTCGATCCGTCTGACATACTTGAAAGGCTCAACACACATGAGTTTCAGCTTTCTGAGAAAAGAGACATCTGTGGTCCCAACTATGGGCGAACTTGTGCTTTGAAGGCAAAAGCTATTTCCTCATCTGAAGAAGAATCTGATTGCAGTTCTGATGATCCTGAAGACATTGTAAAGGAGCTTGCTATGCTTGTGAAGAAGTTCCAGAAATTCAGCAAGAAGAAAGGCTTCAGAAAGTCCTCACGATCCAGCTCAAGGAATGATGAAGCTTCTGCTCATGACTACAAGAAGAGAACATGCCACAAGTGCAAGAAACATGGTCACTACATCTCTGAGTGTCCGCAGTGGGACAATGAGAACAACAAGAAGAAGAAGAGCAAGGAATATGATTCTGATGACAAGAAGAAGAAGAAATACTCAAAGTCTTCTTCCAAGTCTTCATAAAAGTCTTCATCACACAAGAAGAGCTCATCTGGCAAGACTCGTGCATTTGTTGGCAAGGAAATGGATTCAGAGGAGGAGTCTGCTTCTAAGGAGGCGGAGGTGGAGTTTGAGGAGGAGTCTGATTCTGGCGTTGCAAGTCTGGCTACAGCCTACGTTGCCAAGTCCATCTTCAACACTGAAGACAATGACTTCATCACCAACGCCGGTGCTAATGACAAGGACAACTACGCTCCCACCTACTGCTTCATGGCACGCGGTGCCAAGGTAAACTCACGCACTACTCACTATCAAACATCCAGTGAAGATGACTCTGATTGTGGTTCCAAACCCAGCTACAAAACACTTGCTAAAATTGCAACTGAACAACAGAAAGCTATGGAACATATTCAAAAACTATTAGACAAAAGCGATGACCTGTTAGACGCTGAAATGACTCAATCTTAGTCCTTAATTGAAGACATAAAAAATCTTCATGTTAAGTATGAGGAACTTGAAAGTCGTCATGAAGCGCTCTCAACAACTCATGAAAAGCTTTCCTATGATTATCTTCAAAGGAAGCAAGATCTTGAGAAATTGAGAGCAGCTCATGAAGATCTTCAAAAGGAAAATGAGTCACTTCGCGCCAAATAGATCAGTTCCGCTCAGGAAGGATTTTAACCACCATGTCTTAAATGCATTGAGCATGACAACGCTACTTCTGTTGCTGGATGTTCTACTGCTGCTACTGCTGCAATATCTTCAACTGTTGATGTGGTAACTAACCCCTCTGCTGAGGATGCCACTTCTATTGCTGATGAGAATGCTAGGTTGAAGACACTACTTGAAACATGGATGTACAAAAGTCTCAAAGGGCATCAGACACTATGTGATGTCCTCAAAAGGCAGATCCTGAACCGAAACCCTAGGAAAGAGGGTGTTGGGTTCGAAAGGAAAATGAATGCTGATGGCTCTTACTGGAAACCTGAGCAGTACCCCAAAACCACATGGGTTGCTGCAAAGGAACCTTCAGTGGATCCATCCACCATATCTGGCTTCACTTGTGCTAATCCCATTGTTATTGATGGATCCTTTGATGCAAAATATAAACTGTTTAAGAATCAGAATGGTGAAATGTTTGCCAGGTATATTGGTACTAACTGCAGGAATGGGCCGCCTATGAGGAAGGTCTGGGTGCCAAAAAGGTGTTTGGAGAATCTTCCTGTGAATGTCGTCATGACACCACAAGTGAAGAAGACAAATCCCAGACCACAGGCTTCATACAGCCCAAAGGCTTCATATAAAAAGAGGACTCACCTGAGTCGCACTAATGCAAATGTTTTGCAGGGAAGCCATACTCAGGCCTGTGAATATGAGCGCGGTTCATCAAACTGCCATGCTCATAAGACCAAGAACTACTCTGCTTATTCTTATGAGTACTATTGTCCACCTCCAAGACTATTTGCTAGGGCTCCAAAGCCAAAGTTCTCAGATGCTGCACTTAGACTCATTGCTTCGAAGCCACCCTTGAAGATGTGGGTGGCTAAGAAAGCTTAACTCTCTTTTGCAGGGAAGGGTCTCCAGCCGAAAATCAAATACATCTCAAGCTATTGCTGGGGACCTTAAACATCTTGTAGGGCGCAAGATCAAATGCCCAAATGGTCTTATTATGTATTTTGTTCCTAAGTCGCTTTCTACTTGCCCTATCAGTCCTAACCTCGATCTAATCTTTCATAATCCACTTGCTCGTCAAATGTTTATGCTTCACAATTCTCTTCGTGAAGCCTATCCCCCTAACTGCACTGTAGGGGTATGACACCAACTGCTTCAGAATGGATTATTGACAGTGGATGTACTAATCACATGACTGGCAAGCGAAGTCTTCTCATGAACTCAACCTTACGTCCATCTGACAAGAGTCACATCACATTTGCTGATACTGGTAAAAGCAAAGTATTGGGTCTAGGTAGAGTTGCAATCTCAAGGGATCAGCACATGGATAAAGTGATGCTTGTTGAATCCCTTGGTTTCAACTTAATGTCTGTCTCAATGCTTTGCGATTTGAATATGATTGTGATGTTTTGAAAATATCATTGCCTTGTTCAATGGAATCTGACAAGTCTCTAGTATTTGAAGGGTATCGGAAAGATGATTTGTACATGGTAGATTTCTCAGCAGGACCACAACTTGCCTTATGTCTTCTTGCAAAAGCTTCAGAATGCTGGCTCTGGCATCGGAGGCTAGGGCATGCTGGCATGAGGAACTTGCATACTCTTGCAAAGAAGAAACACGTCATAGGCATCGAGGGCGTCAAGTTCAAGAAGGATCACTTATGCAGTGCCTGCGAAGCTGGAAAGATGATGAGGGCCAAGCATCCCTCTAAGACAATCATGACAATGACTCAACCCTTCGAACTGCTACACATGGACCTCTTCGGTCCCACCCACTATTCAACTCTTACTACTACTGCTTGTCTCTATGGCTTCGTCATTGTTGATGATTATTCAAGATATACATGGGTGCATATAATTCTCTACAAGACTGAAGTGCAGGATGTCTTCAGACGCTTCGCCAATCGAGCCATGAACAACTATGGAATCAAGATCAAGCACATCAGAAGTGACAATGGCACTGAATTCAAGAACACCGGCCTTGACACTTATCTTGATACTTTGGGCATCACTCATGAGTTCTCAGCTCCGTACATGCCGCAGCAGAATGGCATCGTGGAACGCAAGAACAGAACACTCATTGAGATGGCCTGGACGATGCTCGAGGAATACAAGACTCCAAGAAAGTTCTGTCCTGAAGCCATTGATACTGCATGCCATGTCATCAACCGTGTTTATCTTCACAAGCTTCTGAACAAAACATCGTATGAGCTCCTCACTGGTAAGAAGCCAAATGTCAGTTACTTCAGAGTATTTGGTGCCAGGTGTTGGATCAAGGATCCACATCATACTTCAAAATTTGCACCGAAAGCACATGAAGGTTTTATGCTTGGATACGGAAAGGATTCACACTCCTACAGAGTCTTCAACCTCTTTCACTATAAAGTGGTTGAAACTGTGGATGTGCGGTTCGATGAGACTAACAGCTCACAAAGAGAGCACCTGCCAAATGTGCTAGATGAAGTTCCATCCAGTGAATCCATCAAGCTTATGGGAACTGGAGAAATCATACTGTCTGAAGCACAGCCCGAAGAGGAACTCATCATCACTGCACCTGATCAACCTGAAGACAATACTCAGCCTGAAGACAATCCTTCTAACGACGACAATGATCAGCAAGAGCAAAATCTTCGTCCTGTTCATCCTTGTGTTGCAAATGAAGTACAGATTGAGATAATAATTGATAACATCAATGCACCTGGTCCACTCACTCGTTCAAGGGCAACACAACTAGCAAATTTCCATGGGCACTTCGCATTCGTCTCAATATCTGAACCCAAGAAAGTTGATGAAGCCTTCATGGAACCTGAATGGATTCAAGCTATGCAAGAAGAGCTTCAACAGTTTGAGCTGAATAATGTATGGGAACTGGTCAAGCGTCCTGATCCTCGTAAGCACAATATCATAGGCACTGAGTGGATATATCGCAACAAGCAAGATGAGCATGGTCAAGTTGTTAGAAACAAGGCTCGTCTCGTTGCTCAAGGATACACTCAAGTTGAAGGAATTGACATTGATGAAACATTTGCTCCTGTGGCTAGGCTTGAAGCTATACGCATACTTCTGGCCTATGCAAATCATCATAAAATTCTTCTGTATCAAATGGATGTGAAGAGTGCCTTTCTCAATGGCAAGATTGAAAAAGTGTGTGTTGCACAACCACCTGGCTTTGAAGATCCAAAACATCCTGACATGGTTTAAAAGCTCAACAAGGCACTGTATGACCTCAAACAAGCCCCTCGTGCTTGGTATGACACACTCAAGGACTTCCTGAAGAGCAAAGGCTTCAAACCTGGTTCCCTAGATCCCACACTCTTCACGAAGACATATGATGGTGAACTGTTTGTGTGCCAAATATATGTGGATGACATTATCTTTGGCTGCACTAATCAGAAATACAGTGATGAGTTTGGATACATGATGCAAGAGCAATATCAGATGTCCATGATGGGTGAGCTGAAGTTCTTCCTTGGTCTTCAAATACGACAGCAACGCAACGGCATCTTCATATCTCAAGAGAAATACCTCAAGGATTGCCTGAAGAAGTTTGGAATGCAAGACTGCAAAGGTTACACGAGGCCAATGCCTACCAAGAGTCATCTAGATTCTGACGCTAATGGTAAAGAGTTCGATCAAAAGGTATCAGGTATACCGCTCCATGATTGGTTCTTTGCTTTATTTATGTGCATCTAGGCCATATCATGCTTAGTGTTTGCAAGTGTGCCCGATTCCAAGCAGCACCAAAGGAATCGCATCACTTAGCTGTGAAGCGAATTCTTCGATATTTGGCTCACACCCGGACACTAGGATTATGGTATCCAATGGGCTCAGAGTTTGATCTAGTTGGATTCTCGGATGCGGATTATGCTGGTGACAAGGTGGATCGCAAGTCTACATCAGGCACATGTCACTTTCTGAGACGATCACTTGTGTGTTGGTCTTCAAAGAAGCAGAACTGTGTATCTCTCTCCACTGCTGAATCTGAATACATTGCTGCTGGATCTTGCTGCGCTCAGCTTCTATGGATGAAGCAAACACTCAAAGACTATGGCATTCATCTGAAGCAAGTGCCACTCTACTGCGACAATGAAAGCGCCATCAAGATCGCCAACAACCCAGTTCAGCACTCGAAGACAAAGCACATTCAGATCTGTCATCAGTTTCTCAGAGATCATGTCATGAAGGAAGATATTGATATCATTCACGTCAGCACTGAAGAGCAACTGGCAGATATCTTCACAAAGCCCTTGGATGATAAAAGGTTTTGCAAGTTGCGGTGTGAGCTAAATATCTTGGAATCCTCAAATGTCCTGTGATCATGCACACATCCTAACACTTATGCATGTTGATGACTTAGATGTGCAAACACACAAAAAAACGTATATCTTCAACAAATGAAGACTTACACTCTAAGTGTGAATACATAACGCGGAATTTGACTTCGGAGCACCACGATAATTGTGCGCCGTGTCTGGGTCTAATATTTCCTATACGGTGGGTAACGCCACCACCAAACTTTTGTTTGGAATACTTTTTGTTGGCATTACATTTGCAAAGTCTTCGCATTTTGTTTGTCTTCATTATTAACATGGCTTCATGTTTATCTTCAATGTACTGATTTGGTTGCTGTCCTCTACAACATTCACTTATAGCTATGTCTTCTAGTTGAATCTTTTGAACTAAGTGAATGTGATCAGACCCTGACCTTTCTATGCTCCCGTCTTAAGTCTATCTATCCAAATCATATGCATTCTATTGAAACTGTCGAATGTCTTCTCTGCGTCCTTGTCAGCAGAAGACACAGAGACAAACATTAATCTGTTTCTCAATGCTCAATCCTTTTTACCTGAAACCCGGAGAAGTGGGAACGATCACCCGACAATCCAGGCGTGCGTGGGAACATGGAACAACCTCCAATGTGTTGCATGATCGCCACGTGTCCTTCAGATGTGAACCGGCAGGGGCACCTGTGTAATAACACTGTGCCGTCCCTGTCCCTATAAATACACGCCTCACCCCAATCATTATCTTTTCTTCCACTCTTGCACAAACCCTAGCGCCACCGCTAGCCCTCGACGACGCCGGCAATGAAGCGCTTAGCTGCCGCGACCTCACCGACGCCGTCCTCACGCCGGCCGCGGACATCGTTTTCTCTGCCGTCGCCGTAGGTGTCCTCCGTCGCCAAGTTAGGGCACGGAAGATCGAACTGCTCGGCCTCCTCTCCCACTCCATCTAGCAGTTCCTCGTGTGGTAAATAAAACCGCTTTTTACAGTCTTGTTGATCCGATAGATTCATCCTTTTCAACCACAAGTGGTTTATGTTCCTACAAGTTGGATCTATCTCTTTCTTCATCTCATAGCATGCCTAGTATGTTCATTTATGCTTCACAAAGTAGTTAGATTCCTCACTTGTACTTATTCGTGGATTCGTACAAATCTGGAACCAACTCTCTACATATGAGTGAATGTCTCGCACTATGAGGTCAATGTCTTCTAAACTAATTTATCTTCAAAATCTCCTAAGAATGCATATTACCTCTTCCCCTTCCCTCGCATCTTTAATGCTGTCACAGGTACATGTCCGTGGGAGAATCCCTTGGTTCTCATAGTCTGCATTCATTTGCAGAGTTCTTACAGCGTCACATAAATTCTCCCGAAGTCAGTTCCTATCTGACCAGTAGATGGAAGACTTTGACAAAGTTGAAGCCTTTCAGTCTAAACTTCATGACAACAGAAAAGTCTGCAAGGAAGGGTGGCAGACAGCGCCGTGGAAACACCTCAAGAGATTTGCCTCCGGACCTCTATGAGCTGTACAAGACAGATCCAGAGGAGGACTACAATCAGCAAAAAACCCGAATCCAATGGATTCGAAGATATTGGGTAGAACAATGGTACAAGTACAGGTTTGTGACCCAGGAATATGCTGAGAAGAATGCCATCAAGCAACCCTGGGGAGACACCTTGTACAAAAACCTTCCACCCAGGTCCAGAGCTGAAGCCATTGAACAAGGCTTCTATCCTTTCATGGTCTGTGGACCACAGCCTGCAGATGCAGACCCATCTTCATTGCTATGGTGTCATGACGACAATCTGTTCAAACGCAACTTCCAGTTTGCCAAGAACTCGGCCAAAGAAAACAAGAAGTCACGGGGATTAGACTTCAATCCAGGCCCCTCTGCTCCTCGTGCCGATGGCACACACGAAGCTGAACCCAATCTTGTTGGGCCCTTCTACAACCTAGAAGGTCTCATCACTCATATTATGGTTCAAGGGACAACCATGGATGAACCTGTAGACGACGCTGATTCTGACGAAGCGCCTGCACCACCGAAGCCAAAGAAGCTGAAGAAACCTAAAGCTTCGAAGCCTTCCCCTGCACCAAAGGTCTCACGGGCGAAGCCCCTAGCCACTGCACCTCCTGAAGTCAGTGTGCAGTTTGAAGATCTCTCACGCATCTCCAAGTCTGCCCAGTTGAAAAAGTCCATGCAACCCACTGGTCAAGCACTGACCCCTGCTGCTGTTTTGAGAAACGAGAATGATGCCTTTGATCTGCCCAGCGACGACGATCTTGGTGATGACGCTCTTGAGCAGTTGATAAAGAGCAAGCAAGAGGCGGAAATCTTCAATGATCTTCCCCTCTTTGATGTGGAAATCTTATACAAGTTTATTGATGAATGGTTTGATAGCGCAGACGTCAGTTTTGA
The DNA here is from genome assembly GCF_056163025.1 of Triticum urartu. Classification (NCBI taxonomy): domain Eukaryota; kingdom Viridiplantae; phylum Streptophyta; class Magnoliopsida; order Poales; family Poaceae; genus Triticum; species Triticum urartu. The sequence goes on along the minus strand of NC_141874.1, from coordinate 119,036,159 downwards.
TGATCTTCAGCTTCCAATTAGCCTCAGCATCTCCTTCCATGGAGCCATTGCTCCTGAGCTGGCTCTTGCTCAGAAAATTGTTGAGCTGAAGCATAAGATCGATTATGAAAAGGCTCAGTTCAAGAAGCACATGGCCAAGCTCAATGTTGAAGACATTCAAAACTTCAAGGTCATGATGCATGAGCTCAAGGAGGCATTCCACAAGAAACGAGAAGAAGCAAAAGGTTCTCGTGAGTGCATCAAGAATCTTGCTGCCAAATGTGTTCAAGGCTACAATGAAGCTGAAAAGCGCAAGGCTTTGGGGCGACCAGGCATCGACCCCAGGATGGCTGCCAAGAAGAAGAAGAAGCCAACTATGGCCGAACCAGAAGCATCAAGGTAGGAAGAACCTCGCATTGTCTTCCCAGCCAGTATGACAGGCTCGAAGCCTAAGGTCCCCACAGTGGCTTCAGAACTCAAGAAAACTAGAGCAGCTGAAGCCGAAGCCAGAAAGCACAAGACCAAAGCCACCACTGATGATGCTGCCCCAACCAAGAAAAGGAAAACAAAGAAGAGAGACCGTGCTGCTTCCACAGAGCCCCTTCTTGTCAAGCCAATTTCTGTTGCTCGTCCTACATCTGAACATCGTGAACATCGTCTGGTAGTTCATGAGCCTGCTTCCATAGAGGCTCCTGAAGCTGAAGAGAATCCAGTTGTTGACCCCACCACAGCTGAAGACATTGGTCCTCACGACAATGTTGAAGATGATGAAGTCCTTCCTCAGATCGAGCAAAATTTGGTATCATCGCCTGTTCTCACGAACAGCGAACTCATCAGCATTGGTCGTCCATTGACGCCAATTGCTCAGGATGACTCATGGGCTGATCACCCACAAGAATCCCCTCGTGCTGAAGAAACACCAGTCACTCCCCACCACAGGTCACCTCTCCGGTGATTGACAGTGAAGACTTTGAGGCCCAACCAACTCCATCTCCATAGGCGTCGCCAGCATTTAGCAGGCTTCGCAGAGGACCTAGGCCACAGGTCACATTGTCAAGTGTTCCCGAAGGAGAAGAGCGCCAATCCATCTCACGTGAAGTCTTTCCTGAAGCCTCTCCTACTGTGAACATTCTTGAATCTGAAGCCAAAGCGGCCGAAGATATTTCAGCTGCATCAGCCGATGAAGAAGAAGAACCACCTGATGAAGAAAGAGTTGCTACACCCCCGTCCAACCCTGAAGTTGTTCTCAAGGAGAACGTGTCCGATCCTCCAGCTCTTGAAGTGGAGGTTACCAATACTGAGGCGGCCACCAACATCAACACTGAAGCCAATGATGTTGTCATGGCTGAAGCTAATGTGGCGCCTGAAGCTAATATGGTGCCATAAGTGAATGCACATGAAGCCAATGCAGCACCTGAAGCAAATCCGCTGCCTGAAGCCAATGCCTCTGCTCCTGTACCTCCTTGAAGGCCACACACCATCGAGCAAGCATATGATTGTGGACAGCTTGTTACCATCCGCTGGCCAATCCTGGTTCCTCCGTCTGCTCCCGGACCTCAGTTTGCCTATCATGTGGAGCACAGGCCTCAGGTCCAGAAGCCAAAGCCAAGGCTGCCACGGTTTCCAGGCACTGCAACTTCACCAGGATCATTTAATCTGAATGGATTCAAGGCACACAACACATTCTTCAACAGTGCTAAGAATCCCTACACAAGGCCAAGAATCTCTTCGGACCGATTCTGGAGTTATCAGCAGCGAAGCTATTATTCATGCATCTTGTACAATCAGGGACGCATCTTCCCTCACATGCATCTTGATTGTGAAGCCATTGCTGGACTGCCATGCCTTGAAGAAGCCCTTGACTGCTTCCGTGGTGCGGGTCTGCTTAATTTTGTGACTGACAAGGAACACTGGAATGAAGAACTTCTGCTTCAATTCTATGCTACACTCCACATTCGTGGATACAACAGGGATCCAAAGACTTGGATCCTCGAGTGGATGACAGGAGATGTTCATCATGAAGCTAAAGCTCAAGACATCATTGAGCTCACAGCCCTGCCCACTCCTGGTGAATACTATGAACCAGGTTGTCAACAACACCAGAATGCTTTGGAAAGCATTTTCCAGAAGCCAGAACCCAACATGAGTCAAATGCTGAGCATGATGAAGCCTTTGCCACACGACACTGAATACCCAACCGAATTCTGTGTTGAAGACCTAGAGTATCTGCCCCACACCATTTATCATATCATCAGAAAGACTCTATGGCCTATCAAAGGACATTCATCTGCAGTGAAGCTTGAAGGAGAAGTGAAGACTTTGGTTTTCTATATCTTCAATGGCATCAGCTTCAATGCTCAAGACTTCTTCATTAGGCAGTTGGCTGCATCTGGCTCCGACATTTTTGGTCTGAAGTTCTATGCTCCATGGGTAATGCGTCTTATCAAGCTTCACTCTGCCTTCAACTATCAGCCGTCTGCGTGCAATCATCTTGTATTCTTGCCAGAGGTTGATCTGTCTGTTGAAGCTATTTACCCAGAGCCTGCTAAGGATCCAATTTACCTTCACAACATTGATCGTCAAAGCTTCACCCAACCCATTGAAGGAGTTCAGGCAATCTCTCATGTTTATCCCTTGGCTGGTAACACACGTGCTCCTAGCGCCCAAACTAACGCCACTGGGAGCACCATTGCCCAAAGGCCTCGAAAGCGATCTCGTGTTCTCAATGACCGAGAGCTTCTCGTCGCGCTACATTAGAAACATGATAAGCATCATGACTGGCTTAAGCGTCAGATGCAAAGCCTCTTGGTGGACGTCAATCGCATTCGCAATCTTGCCACCAAGAATGCCTTTGTCACACATGAAACCTGTCGGAGGTCTTGGAAGAGTTTGACCTTGCTCACTGCTAAATAAGATCTTCAAGATGATGGCTTCACAGAAAGATTCAAGTTTGACTCCACTCCTCCAAGGAATGCTCACTTGCGTCGGACTCCCTCCCTTGAAGACTCTGACTATTCTTCCTCAGCTGCCACGGTGAATGCCAGAGTTATCAATGATCAAGATGATGCCACTTCACCACCTCCACCCTCAGCGCGTCTCGACACTACACCAAGTTCTTCTGCACCACCGGACCTCAACGACGACCCTGCTGCTTCGCCTGCACCTCATGGGAATGAGTAGAAGCTCTATGTCTTCAAACCTTTTTGGTCATTACTGAAAAAAGGGGGAGAAGCATATGAGTTGATAGTCTTCAAGCGGGTCCATATGGGTGGTTGCTTTACTTTTTGCTACTTTTGCCAAGTGCTTACAACTCTCGCTTTTGAAACATTTGGTTCGTTTTGAGTTGTAATACTTAAACTTGATGGTCGTCTGCTACCTTTTTCGACACTATGTGATGCGATGATAAATTCCGCATGTGCAACGATAAATTCCGCATGAAGTCATTTTGCAAACGTCCATTTTTCATTATGCATGTCATTATCTTCATTATATCAATTCATGCATGATGAACTGTCTTCATAAGTAGAAGAGGAGCTCCGCAAGTACAACCTGCCATGTGCATTTGCATTCAAAAGCAAAATACTTATATGCACATCTTCAGGGGGAGCCTTTCTGCTACTTACGAAGACAATACTTAAATCCTTTACAATTTCACATATTTCTATCCCCGTTGAAAACTTCAACCAGTTTGTCATCAATCACCAAAAAGGGGGAGATTGTAAGTGCATCTAGTGCCACCCCTAGTTGGTTTTGGAGTATTGATGTCGGGTGGTTGGTGCGACATATGCCAACGGGTGGCTTATCATTGTGGGAGCCAATAAAACATCGCCGGTGCCTGGAAACGGGATAAGGCGAAGACATGCACACCGGCGGATCTTACCCAGCTTCAGGGCTCTCCGTGGAGATAACACCCCTACAACTGCTCTGCGGGGTCTCCGCATGGTCACTAGATCGACAAGTAGCTACAAGAGGCTCCTTGAGCTGTTCGGTGAGAGGGAGAAGAGAGGCAAGGCTAGCTCGCTTCCCCTCGCGATGTGGTGTCTAAAAACTACTGAAAGAGCTCTCCCTGCATTGGTGCCCTGGGGGTTTATATAGGCCTACCCCCCAGGGGTACAATGGTAATCCGGCTGGGCATGGGCCCCAGCCGTCTGTGTCTATGCTCGCCGGCTTCTTCGCCGACCGGTGGGGTCCGTCGACTGGTGGACCCTGCCGGCTGCCGGCCTTCTGGTCGACAGGCCGGTCCCACCGCTCGGGGGTCTTGTCGGAGGCTGGTTATTGTTGCCTCGCCTCTGCTGACGAGGGCTTTGTCATGGTAAGCATGGCTACAGTGCTGCCGCCTGGCGGCTTACCGCTGTAGCCTTACCCCGTATTATCTCCTTAATGGGGCACCTCCTTCGAGGGAGTGAACTAGCTGGCAATGGGGAGTCGGCCATACCCCAGGCCGACTGGGGGAGGCCTGGCCGCCTTTAGGCATCTCCATGACTGAGGGGCCCGCCACCCACGGGTCGTACTGACAGCTCGCCGTGGGTGACGTCATGGTCAACATGGCAACAGTGCCGCGCCGGACGGGTGATGGCCGCCTCGTACGACGCACTGTGGCCATGCGTGTCCCGGGATTTGGGGGTGGCAGGCTTCACTGTTGCCACGCCCTGTCTCATCACCGTTATGTGGGTGCAGACTCTGAGGGCACGATCTTGGCCGCCTGCTGGGGGGGGGGGGCTTCTTGGAGCCGGCCCTCTCGTGGTTTTCTTCATGAGGATTTTAGGGCTGGGACGCCTTTGTGCAGCCGGCCTAAGAGGTAGCCAGCTGGGGGAAGGCGGCCCCACGTCTTGGATGCTTGAAGGCTCGATCGGCCTATAATTTTTCTGAAGTGCCAGGGGGAGCCGTCTTTGATTAGGTGAGCCGTATTTTGGAGGTTTCGGAGCTTGAAGGCGGAAACCAGGCGGCGCGCGAGCCAGGCTACGAGCTGACCGCTTGTCGCCTGCGCGCCACGTGGCACCCTACGACTGGAAGGGCCTGCCAGCCCACGCGCGCGATGGGACACCGCCGCAGTCCGGGGACTGCCACTACCGGGCCCCGGTCCACGCACGGATCTTTTGCGGCCCAGATGGGCCGCGCGCCTCCCAGCGGCGGTTATCGCACGCCGTGAAGGCGCAATAATCGCGGGGCGTGGGGGAGTGGGTGCAAATAATCCCACGTCCCCCCACGCCTTGCCTCCTCGGCTTCGCCGCACGAGGCTATAAGTCGGGGGGAGGAGGGGGAGCGGCAAACGCTCGCATGCTCGCCCTCGCCCTCGCCCCTCCCCTTCCTTCTTCTTCTTCCTCTTCGTCGCCATAGCTTCCTACCGCCGCCCGGCTCTTCCGCCAATCTTCTTGGCTCGCCGTTGCTCTGTCGTGACAGGGTCGCGCGCCTCCCCGCCGCCGCCGCACCTTTCTCGTTGTCGTGCCGTCGTCATGGCGCTGTCGAGCTCCTGGGATGGCTCCAACGTCCATGACTTCCTCGACCGAACGCGGCGGCTGCCAGGCGCGAACTTCGTGCGGGTCCGTCTCACGCCTGAGAGGGAGATCTCGCTGGCACCGGAGGAGGACGAGCGGGTAATCTTCCGCTCGCATTGTCTGCGCGGCTTCGGCCTGCCGGCGAGCGGGTTCTTCCGCTCCTTCCTCGAGTTTTATCATCTCCAGCCGCATAACCTCACTCCAAACGCGGTGATGCTGCTATCGGCCTTCATCGCCCTGTGCGAGGGCTTTCTTGGCATCCTCCCCACCCTCGAACTCTGGGGGGAATTCTTCCAGTGCGAGCTTGGCACTGTCGTCGTGGGCGTGCCCGCCCCATGCGGTGCCTTCATCGCCATGCGAAGGATGAGCGACAACAATCCGTTTCCGCCCATCCCGCTGATCCAGTCGGTGAAGCTCTGGCAGAAATCTTACTTCTACGTGAAGAACATCGCTCCACAAGGCGACTTCGTCAATCTGCCGGCTTACGAAGCTGGCCCGCCGGCTAGAAGGCAGCCCTCATGGTCCTATCGGGCCAGGTCGCTGTCTCAGGGTGGGGCCGCCTGTGTTGCACGGCTCTGGGTGATGATTCAGGCGGAGGGCCTGACCGGGGCCGACCTGGTGGCCGCCTTCGTGGAGCGCCGGGTGCTCCCGCTCTAGGGCCGACCTCACATGATCTGCTAGATGAGCGACCGCTTCGACCCGTGCCGGCTAAGCACCAAGGAGATGCCTCACGCCGAGGTGTCTTACATGGTGAAATACATTTCCAACTGCAAGCTCACCGAGGAGTGGCAGTATGGCAAGGAGCCGTACTCTCGCGCCAATCCTCCGCCTACGGTAAGTTTCTCTTCTTTTCTTCGTTTCTTGTCGCCAGGTTCATCATGGCCGCCTCCTGATCAGTCGGCTTGTTTTTAGCAGAACCCCCTTCTTCTGCCGGCAACCGGGGCTGCGGGGGTGGAACGCCAGTTTCTCCCTGACCGCACGATGGATGACGTCGACGACCCGGACCTGGGGGTGGCCGCCATGGAAGATGACGTCGCAGGGGAAGGCGGCGAGGCAGGCGGTGAAAGTGCTAGTGATCGACTAGAGGGGGGGGTGAATAGGCGATTTTTATGGAAGTCTTCAAAACATGGAAGTTTCGAAGACAAACGATAGAAACAAACCTATTACCATGCAGCGGATGGTAGACTACACTAGGCAAACCATAGTCAAGTATTCAATGAAGTGAAAGCACAATGACTAATAGCAGCTAGGCAGTAAAGATCAGGTAGGAAGATATTGTGAAGCCAATCAGAACAAGCAGTCACTCAGTGAAGACAAAAGATAATGCAATCATACAATGACTTCACAAGGACCAACAGTAAGTAAAGGGAAGGGAAGGATGAAACCAGTGACTCGTTGAAGACAATGATTTGTTGGACCAGTTCCAGTTGCTGTGACAACTGTACGTTTGGTTAGGGAGGCAGAGATTCAACTCAGAAGACCTCGTCTTCACCTTATTCCCCTTGAGCTAAGGACACCGAGTCCTTGCCCAATCACTCTGGTAAGTCTTCAAGGTAGACTTCCAAACCTTCACAGACTTCGTTCACCGGCGATCCACAATGACTCTTGGATGCTCAGAACGCGATGCCTAACCGGCTGGAGGATGCACAATCCTCAAGTGTAATAAGTCTTCAGATCACACAGACAGGAAGACTTAAGTGATGCCTAACACTCTTTGGCTCTGGGTGTTTAGGGCTTCATCCTCGCAAGGAATTCTCTATCAAAGGCTTCGAGGTGGGTTGCTCTCAAACGACAAAAGCCGTACTCTAACTCTGAGCAGCCAACCATTTATGGTTGTAGGGGGTGGGCTATTTATAGCCACTAGGCAACCCGACCTGATTTGTCCAAAATGACCCTGGGTCACTATGGAACTGACACGTGTTCCAACGGTCAGATTTCAAACACACACGGCAACTTTACTTGGGCTACAAGCAAAGCTGACTTATCCAACTCTGGACAAGATTTGCTCTCATAGTCTTCACTCGAAGACGTAGGATTTTGTTAAGCATCACTTCAGTCATTCTGACTGGATCTCTTGGACCCCACTTAACAGTACGGTGGTTCCTATGACTCAACAAAGAAAAACACAGAACGACGAAACTGCTAAGTCTTCGCGCTCCATAGTCTTCACGCGATGTCTTCTCTTGTCATAGTCTTCAATGTGAATGTCTTCACATACCACCTTTGACTTCAATGTCTTCATACATTTTTAGGGGTCATCTCTGGTAGGAAAACCGAATCAATGAGGGACTTCTACCTGTGTTATCCTGCAATTCTCACAAACACATTAGTCCCTCAACTAGGTTTGTCGTTAATACTCCAAAACCAACTAGGGGTGGCACTAGATGCACTTACAATCTCCCCCTTTTTGGTGATTGATGACAAACTAGTTGAAGTTTTCAACGGGGAATATAATATGTGAAATTGTAAAGGATAGAGGATTGTCTTCATAAGTTGTAAGGGCTCCCCCTGAAGATGTGCATATAAGTAATTTGCTTTTGGAATGCAAATGCACATGGCAGGTTGTACTTGTGGAGATCCTCTTCAACTTATGATGACAATTCATCATGCATGAAAAGTATGTGAAGATAATGACATGCATAATGAAAAATGGACGTCTGCAAAATGATCTAAGTGCGGAATTTATCGTCGCACATGCGGAATTTATCATCGCATCACAGAATAGCAAATAAGTAGCAGACGACCATCGAGTTTAAGTGTTACAACTCAAAGAACCAAATGTATCAAAATGAGAAGTGTAAACACTAGGCAAAATATAAAGCAACCGCCCATATGGACCCTCTTGAAGACTATAAAACTCATATGCTTATCCCCCTTTTGTCAGTAAGGACCAAAAAGGTTTAAAGACATAGAGCATCTACTCGTTCCCATGAGGAGTAGGTGAAGCAGCAAGTTCGTCAGTGGTGTTAGGCGGTGCAGACGAACTCAGGGCAGTGTCGATGCGTGCAGAAGTAGGGGGAGGTGACGTAGCATCGTCTTCGTCATCGATCACTCTGGCATTCACAGTTGTCGCGGAGGAAGAGAACTCAGAGTCTTCAAGAGACGGAGTGCGTCGCAGCACAGTCCTTCTTGGAGGTGTGGAGTCAAACTTGAAGCATTCAGTGAAGCCATCCTCTTGAAGATCATCCTCGAAACACATAAGTGTCAGCCCTTTCCGTGTACATCGACAGGTTTCGTGGGCAACAAAGGCATTATTGGTGGCCAGATTGCGAATCCTGTTTACGTCCACCAAGAGGCTTTGCATTTGGCGCTTCAGCTAGTCATGATGCCTATCTTGTTTCTGGTGAAGGGCAACCAGAAGCTCTCGGTCATTGAGAACACGAGATCGCTTCTTGGGCCGTTGGGCAATGGTGCTTTCAGTGGCTTCAGTGAGGGCACGATGAGGTGCACGTGTAGTACCAGCCAGAGGATAAACACGAGTGACTGCTTCAACTCCTTCAATGTTTTGAGAGAAGCTTTGATGCTCCGCATTCTGAAGACTAAGAGGCTCCTTGGCAGGCTCTGGATAGATGGCTTCAACAGACATATCAACTCAGGCAGAAAGATCCGATGATTGCGAGCAGAGGGCTGATATGAGACAGCTGAGTGTAGTTTGATCAGCCGCATTATCCATGGAGCGTAAAACTTCAAGCCAAAAAGATCAGAGCCTAATGCAGCAAGTTGGCGGATGAAGATGTCTTGTGCATTGAAGCATTTGCCGTGAAGAATATAAAAGACCAAAGTCTTCATTGCACCTTCCAGCTTTGCATGTGGAGAATGTCCTTTGATGGGCCAGCGAGTTCACCTTATAATGTGATAGATAGTGCGTGGCAGATACTCAAGGTCTTCAACAAAGAACTCCTTAGGATATGCAGCATCTGGAGGCAAAAGCTTCATCATGCTAAGCATCTGACTCATGTTTGGTTCAGGCTTCTGAAAGATGCTCTCCATAGCTGCATTGTGAAGCTGACAATCAGGTTCATAAAGATCTCCAGGAGTGGGTAGACCAGTGAGCTCAATGATGTCAAAGGCTTTGGCTTCGTGATGAACATTGTCGGTCATCCACTCAAGGACCCAAGTCTTCGGATCTCTGTTGTAGCCATGAATGTGAAGAGTGGCATAGAATTGGAGCAGCAACTCTTCGTTCCAGTGCTCTTTGTCGGTGACGAACGGCAACAATCCAGACTCTTTGAAGCAATCTTGAGCTTCTTCTAAGCAAGGCAGACCAGTTATGGCTTCAGTGTCCAGACGCATATGAGGAAAAATGCGACCTTGATTGTACAGAATGCATGAGTAATAACTTCGCTGCGGATAGCTCCAGAACCGATCAGAAGATATTCTTTCCCTTGAGTAGGGGTTCTTGGCGCTATTGAAGAAGGTGTTGTCTGCTTTGAAGCCGTTGACATTAAAAGATCCGGGTGCCGATGCAGGACCTGGAAACCTAGGCAACCTTGGCATTGGCTTCTGTACCTGAGGCCTGTGCTCAACATGATAGTCAAACTGAGGACCAGCAGCAGGCACAGGATCAGGAGCAGTTGCATCATTGGCTTCATTGACTTCTGGCACATTGGTTGGTTCCTCAAGATTCTCAACCTCCACTTGATGAGCTGGAGGGTCGGGCACAGACACGTTCTCCTCGAGAACAACTTCTTCAGTAATGGGGGGAGGAGGGACACGTTCTTATTCTTGTGTGTCGCCGGCTAATGCAGCCGAAATGTCTTCAGAAGCTTTAGCCTCAAACTCGGAGACATTCACAGTGGGAGTGGCATCTTGAAACACTTGCCGTGCAACAGATTGGTGCGGCACTTCTCCGTCTGGAACGCTCAAAAGAGGGACTTGAGGCCTTGGTCCTTTGCGAAGCCTGCGTAACGCTGGCGACGCCTTTGGAGATGGAGTTGGCTGGGCCTCAAAGTCATCTTCTTCTTCTTGCCGGGGTGGTGTGACCTGACCTTTGTGTTGGGGAGTACTCAGGGTGTCGTGTTGTTGTGGGTGATTAGCCCATGATGCATCCTGAGCAATTGGCGTCAGAGGACGACCGATGCTGATGAGTTCGCTGTGCGTAAGCACAGGCGATGATACCAGTTGGTGCTCGATCTGAGGAAGAACTACATCATCTTCAACATTGTCCTGGTGACCAATGTCTTCAGCAGCGGTGGGATCAACTGCTGGAATGTCTTCAGCTTCATGAGCCTCTGTGGAAGCAGGCTCATGGACAATCAGTTGGCACTCTTGATGTTCAGATGCAGGGCGAACCATGGAGATAGGTTCAACAACTAAGGGCTCTATGGGAGCAGCCCGATCCTTCTTGGTCTTGCGCTTCTTCTTGGAGGGAGCAGCATCAGAGGCTTCATGATGTTTCCTCTTTCTGGCTTCAGCCTCAGCATTCCTCGTCTTCTTCAGTTCTGAAGCGGTTGACCTGACCTTTGGCTTCGAGCCAGTCATGCTGGTTGGGAAGACAATGGGATGTGCTTCCTGCCTTGGTGCTTCGGGTTCGGTCACAGCTGGCTTCTTCTTCTTCTTTGCAGCCATCCTGGGATCGATGCCTGGACGACCAAGAGCCTTGCGCTTCTCAGCCTCATTGTAGGCTTGCACACACTTGTCAGCCAGGCTCTTCATGCGCTCACGAGAACCTTGAGCTTCTTCACACTTCTTGAGAAAGGTTTCCTTGAGCTCGTGCAGCATGATCTTGAAGTTTTTGACATCTTGCACGCTGAGCTCTGCCACATGCTTCTTGAACTGAGCTTTCTCATAGTCAATTTTGTGCTTCAGCTCAACTACGCGCTGAGCTAGAGCTAGCTCAGAAGCAATGGCGCTAGAGAAGGCAACGCTGAGGCCAATTGGAAGTTGCAGATCCTCAAAGCTGAGATTGGGGGTTTCAATCCACTCATCAATGAAGTTGTGAATGATTGCCACGTCAAAGAGAGGAAAATCATTGAAGATTTCTGCTTCTTCTTGGTTCTTGATCAGTTGCTCAAGAGCGTCATCTGCAAGATCTTCATCGCTGGACAGATCAATGGCATCGTTGCACAGAATAGCAGTAGCAGTCAGTGCCTGATCAGTACTTTTTCTTATCTCAGTCTTCTTGGAGATACGTGATAGATCTTCAGACTGCACACTGTCTTTAGGAGGTGCAGTGGCCAGTGGCTTCATACGTGAAGCTTTTGGAGGAGCAGCTGATCTAGAAGCTTTAGCCTTCTTTGTCTTCTGCGGCTTGGGAGTAGGAGCAGGGGCTTCATCCATGTCAGCGTCACCAGAAGCGTCCCCAACAGCAGCTCCTTGGACTGCAATGTAGGTGAGGAGACCTTGAAGATCATAGAAGGGGCCAATCTCGTTTTGATCAGCTTCACGAGTGCCATCCTCCCTTGGAGCAGATGGGCCTGGGTTGAAGTTTAACCCCAAAGAATCTTTGTTCTTCTTGGCTGAGGCTTTTGCAAACTGAAAATTGCGTTTGAACAGATTGTCTTTGCGACACCAGAGTAGA